>NW_024081126.1:1216640-1288971 GCF_003009895.1 Hyaena hyaena | reverse complement strand
AGGACTCATTGGTTTGGGGGGTTGAGGCGGGAGATGTGCATGGAGGAGGACACTTGTGGGGATGAGCACCCAGTGTTATATGGAAACCAACTTGACAATAAACTATCTGTAAAAAAACAAACCCAAAACCAAAACAAAAAACCCCACAAATGTCTTCATATGAAGGACCACCCTCTTTTTTCTCCTTCTCCTTCCTCTTCCTCCTTTCCTACTCCTCCTTCTCTCTGTCTCCTTCTCCTTTTCCTCCTCCTCCTCCTTCTTCTTCCTCCTTCTCCTCCTCCTCTTCTTTTTCTTCATCACCATTTGTTTATTAAGAGTTTATGTTTTAGCGAAGTTTTACCTTCACAGCCATATTGGGGGGAAGGTGCAGACATTTCCCCTATACCTCGTGTCCTCATATATGCACACCGTCTCCCTCATTATCAGTACACCGCCCAGAGTGATACATTTGTTACCATTCATAAACGTACACTGACACATCATTATCACTCAGAGTCCATAGTTTACGTTATGGTTCACTCTTGGTGGTATACATTCTGTAGATTTGGACAAATGTCTAATGACATGTATTCATCATTATAAAGAGTATCATAGTAATCATTTCACAAGATATGTAACAGAATATCATGCTGTAAACCTTAAACTTATACAGTGATGTATTCAATCGTTTCTCAAAAAAAGAAAAAGAAAAAAAAACACAAAACAAGTCTAAAAAGCATAAAAATTATTGGTGCCTTCATCTCTGCCCCAACCCCACCTGCTAACAACCACTGAACTTTTTTACTGTCTCCATAGTTTTGCCTTTTCCAGAATGCCACATAGTTGTAGTCATAAAGTATGGAGGCTTTTCAGATGGGCTTCTTTCACTTAGTAATGTGAATTAAGATGTCTTCGTGTATATTTATGGCTTGATAGCTTACTTCTTTCTAGCGCTGTGTAACATTCTATTGTCTGGTGGTACTAGTTTTTTATCCTTTGACCCACTGAAGGACATCTTGGTTGCTTCCACGTTTTGGCGATTATGGGACAAAGCTGCTATGAACAATTGGGTGCGGGCTTTGTGTGGATGTAAGTTCTCAACTCCTTTGCATAAGTACCAAGGTGCATGACAGCTGGATCATACAAGAGTACTTTTAATTTTATAAAAAACTGCCAAACTGTCTTCCAAAGGGGCTGTCCCATTTTGTATTCCTATTGGTAAGTGAATGAAAGTTCTTTTGCTCTATATTCTGGCCAGTATTTGGTGCTGATAGTGTTCTGGATTTTGGCCATTCTAATAGATGTGTCATAGTAACTTACTGTTGTTTTAATTTACATTTCCTTGATGACATAAGTCAGGGAGGATCTTTTTCATATGTTTACTTCACATCAATGTATTTTCTCCAGTGAGGTTTATGTTAAGGTCTTTGGCTCATTTTTCTTCTTAGTTCTTTTATTTATTTATTTATTTTAGTTCTTTTTTTAAAAGTTTATTTGTTTACTATGAGAGAACACAGGCACACATGAGGGAGGGGCAGAGAGAGAGAGGGAGAGAGAGAATCCAAGCAGGCTCTGCACTGTCAGGATAGAGCCAGACATGGGGGCTTAAACTCACAAATCATGAGATTATGGCCTGAGCTAAAACCAACTGAGCCATTCAGGTGCCCCTCATTTTTTAGTTGGGTTGTTTGTTTTCTTATTGTTGACTTTTAAGCTTTCTTTGTATATTGTGACAGGCAGTCTTTTATCAGGTGTCTTTTAAATTTTTTAAAATGTTTATTTATTTTTGAGAGAGAGAGACAGAAAGAGACAGAGGGAGAAAGAGAGAGAGAAGGGCAGGGAGGGAGACACAGAATCCGAAGGAGGCTCAAGTCTCTGAGCTGTCAGCACAGAGCCTGATGCAGAGCTTGATCCCACAAACTATGAGATCATGACCTGAGCTGAAGTCAGATGCTTAACTGACAGTGCCACCCAGGTACCCCAAAAAGATAAGATGATCTTAATAATGACTTTGATGCTAATAAGTTGAAAAATTCAGATGAAATGGAAAAAAATCCCTAGAAAATTACATTTTGTCAAAAACTAAAAAAATGAGGTAAAAATCCTGATTAATCCAATAATCATTAAAATGAATCTATAATTAAATGGCACACACACACACATACACAGCAAAAAAAACATTCTAGTTCCTGAATATCTATATCTTTACCAGAAAATGTTCCCAAACATTTAAGAAATAAATAACACCTACTGCAGAAAATAGAAAGGAAATAATGTTCAACAGTGCTTTCTGTGATGTAGTAAAATCTTGATAGCATAAACTAACACAGACAGAATGAGAAAGGAAAATCACAGGCCAATCTCATCCATGACTTAAATACAAAAACTCTAGACTTAGACTTAGCTAACAGAATCCAGCAATGTATAAAAAGATAAAAATCCCATAACCAGGACCGCCTGGGTGGCTCAGTTGGTTAAGCGACCAATTCTTGATTTCGGTTCAAGGACTCCAGTGTTGGGGTCTGAGCTGATAGCATGGAGCCTGCTTGGGATTCTCTCTCTCCCTCCCTTTCTCTCTCAAAATAAATAAATAAATAAGCTTAAATATATATATTGAATTAAATAAGTATATTTATAATACATATATAAAATAAAGAAATAAATTTTAATACTTAAGTTTATTTATTTAATTCAATATATACCAAATTGAATTTGCTATGGGAATACAAGATTATTTTAACATCAAAATATCAATGTGTAATATGCTACCTTGGGAGAGAAAAAAGAAACATATGATATTTTTACAGATGAGGAAACTGAGGTGTAGAGAAGCTAGGTGACATGCCCAAAATGATTAGCAAAAACACAAAGACCCAAAAGTCAAATCCTTAACCAGCCCATTGTTTAATATGAAACACAGTGGAAGGTTTTTCTCTAAATCTGCATAAATGGAAACTCAGGCCTTCCTTGTTGTGTCTGCTGGTTCTAAATTTGATTGTTTGCCTCTAATGTATCATTTGCGTTTGTTCGAAATACGTTCTGCAGGTGCATTTGAAGGAGCACTGTGAGTAATATTTAAAGTAGTGCTTTATAAGCTTAGGATGAGGAAAGTTTATTGTAAAAGAGAGCCATAATATATGAAAATAGAAATTGTCAGTAAACTTATATTGCCCTCAAATTGAGAATCTCATTTAAGCTGACAAAACTAAGTAAATTTGAAGTTATGAATATCACTCCAGATATGACTCATTCAGGGTTTTTAAGGATCTAAAAATGGCCCATAGTCATCAGCATCATATTATGTGTTATTGTACCTAGATTAATTAGAATTCTTTCCATGAAAATGAGTAAGGTTCACCTTTATTGCCTTTCTAAACAGAAAGAATATTTTCACAGAATTTTTAAAAATTAAATTTCCACTTTTGATGCTTATAAACATAACTCAAAAAAAGGAAGTACACTTAATTGATATATTTTGGGGAGGTGTGTCATGAACCACTAGATTTCTTCTGTGATTGACAAAGAATTGGCAATGTGCTATACTTTGTGTGCTCACAATGAACATAGGTTATTATAGTCCAATTAACTATCATTCAGCTCACCTTAAGCCTACCTTTCAGAGAGCTGAAAATTAAGATTGAATTTATAAGTGCTTGGGTATTCTTACATTCCCTTTCTCCATTCCCCTTTTTCCTGCTGCACTTTAATTATCAGCATCTTCATTTTTGTATAGGCTTTTAATTTGTGGCTTAGTTCATAGGAAATAATTTATGGCTGCTAGAACAGCTTGTAATTGCTGCATAAGGCAATCACAGATATGAACATTAATTATTTGAAGATTTTCATACTTATGATGTTGGGTAATATTTTTTCATTCAAGTTAGACTCCACATAACATTGCTGAATATTTTATTTGTGATAACTGTAAGAATGAAAGGAAGTCAGAAAATGCTAATTGCTCAACTTCTACTTTCTCATAATTGTGCTAGTACCTCAGAGAGCTTTAGTAGAAAGATTAAGAAATAATATATGAATAGCACTTCCACTCCTTAGCATATGACAAGGAGATATGAATGCATGGATCCACAAAAAGAATTATTTAAGAATTTTCATAGCTTTTTTATTTGTAATAGCCTCAAACTGAAAATAACCCAAATATCCATTAGTCAGAGAATGAATAAATAAATTGTAGTGTACTTATATGATTGAATATCACACAGAAATGAAAAATAGAACAACTTTATAATCCACACATTAATGTGGATTTATCTCAGGAACAACATTGAGTAAAATAAACCAGATAGGAGAGTACACTGTGTGATTCCATTTATATGAAGTTCAAGAGCTGGTAAAGCTAATAACGATGACAGAAGTAAAAATAGCCCTTACCTCTGGAAAGGGAGTGGTTATCAACAAAGAAGAGGTACGGAGCAACTTTCTAGTTTGCTGGAAATGTCTAACTTGTCTTGGGTGGTCATCACACATAGGTATAAAAATGTAAAACTTAATCAAACTAAATGCTTAGGATTTGCCTAATTTACCGTAAATAAATTACACTTCAATTTAAAAATTATTGCTCTAAACTTTTTTTAACGTCGCCTTTTGTTATGGAGCTATATCCATAACCTATCCATGTTGATGTACCTAAGCCTTTTATTATTTAACTGTATCTATTTAAAGAAAAAGATTATCCTTTGGTGGAGTTTGGTTTGGCTGATGGGTGTTTTGAAATAACAGTAACTAGCACAACAAATAAACTTGCACATTTCAATGGCGTAACTTGCCAGAGGTTGATTGCTCAATCACTGTAACATTTGAATATGAGTGTTCTCATCCTTTTCCATATGGTGATCAAGGGGTCCAGACTGCTCCTTGCTTGTGGGTTACTAGTTCCTGCCCAGAGACCTCAGAATCTTCTACCTTCAGCTGGAAAACAAAGAGAATGTAGCTAGGTAATTTTTGAAGTTTCTAGCTAGTGACATACTTGTTTTACTTAGTTCTTTTCTGCTCCTCCCAGTGAACGGCAGTTCCTTAATCCAGGAGTTAGGGACATGTGCTGTGACTCCCAGACATGCTCTTATTTTCCATCTCCTTGTGGCTACTCCATGACTTCCTCTCCTACATAACAGTAGCCTGATGGGCTGGTTAAGAGCACAGCCTCTGCCACCAATGCCTGGGCCTGAGCTTGAGCAAACTATTTGATCTTCCTATGTTTTAGCTTCCTCATCTGGCCATAGAGTTCTTGTACAATTTCTTAAAAATGTGTGCAGTATTTAGGACAATACCTAGAAATAATACAAGTTTAATAAATATTAGCTATAGTACATACTTCTTGCTATAACCAGTCATACCAGAATGTCTATTGCATCTCTAACATGCCCTAGGCTTCCACCATGACAGAGAATAATCATAGATTTTCACCAGACCAGTTTCATGGGCATGCAATCTGTGTAGTTGTACAGGGTCCCAAGCTCCGAAGGGCCCCTTACTTTCAGCCTGGCATTTAGTTTAATGCTGTTTTCACCATCTCAAAATTCCTACCGAGTTTCTCTTTGAATTTGTGTTTTGTGAGTGACACTTGATGGGACAATAGTTTATGTCCACGAACAGAGGACAAACACACAATATATGTGTCCATTGCTGTTCTTTGCTGCTCCACTCTCTGCTGGGGGAGGTCATTGAGAGGATGTGACCACTTGTTGATCTATGAGTTGGGCCCAGGCAATTAGAGGTTCCTCACCCTCTCCCCTGTCCTTGGAATATGGGTTCCATTTACCTTTTCTGTTCCCAGAAGTTACCCCAAGGACATACCGTTGAGAGAGGGGTTGGTGTTGAGACCACCTGGATGGTATAGGTGACTGAATACCATCAAGGCCTCTATATAAACATTTAAGATTTGGCAGGTGGATGTGGAGATCTACTTGTCTTGCAGCTGCCTAAGACCAGACTTATATGTAAATTCCCTTGCTCATTAAACCTACCACCTACCAACCTGGAATGGCCTGACTTTCTTTGATCTCTCCCTACCTTCTGTATCTGGGGACCAGTTTCATATTACACTTGGGATTCAGATTCAGATTCACAAGGATCTTGTGAACCAACACTTACATATAACAAGCTTGATGTGAGACGAGCACAGAATTCCAATGGCCCCACAATGTGTGAGAGGTCAGCAAAACTCAAATGGAGTCTAAGATAAGCATGTTACATCTATGACTCAATAAGTGGGGGTGCTGACAACCCCAAGAGACCATGCATTCCATTCTATTCCATCCCATTCCATTCTTGCCTTGAATGTAGAAAGAAAGCAACAACCAAGAAACCCTATCATGTCCTTTCTTACTCATCTTACTTCCCTGAATTATCAAACCATTTACTCTGAAAATGATGACAGAGAAGGAAAGGGAAACCCACAGTTCCTTTTCCTTTCAGTTCTTCTTTCCTCAACAGTACATAAGTCTAAGATAGAATGTAGGCAGAATGGGCACATATCAAGGAGTAAAATAAAAACAGTTGAGTTAGTTTTCTGCTGTGTTTCCACTGTTCTGATAAGAACAAAACACATATGCATATACAAACTACAAAATACATGAATTAGCTACAGAATACAAATTGTGTAATTCTGTTGATTTCACGTTTGAGTTAAATGCTCTTATATTTGCATTTAAAACTACCATAGCATAATAGAAAAATGAACAGTAAAATTAGTGCTAATAATTTAAAATGCTTATTTTTCTTTACTTAGAATGATGTTAAATAGCAAATAAAAAATACCATGACAATTCCAAGAAGAGAATGTGGAAGGAGATTGCCTTATCTTTTCTGCCTGGAATGGTGCTTTTTTCCCCTGCTTTTAAAAAAAATGTTCATTTATTTTTGAGAGAGAGAGAGAGACAGAGACAGAGAGAGAGAGAGAGAGACAGAGACAGAGAGAGACAGAGAGAGACAGAGAGAGAGAGAGAACGAGCAGGAGAGGGGCAGAGAGAGACAGAAAATCTGAAGCAGGATCCAGGCTCTGAGCTGTCAGCACAGAGCCTCACGTGGGGCTTGATCCACAGACTGCGAGATCATGACCTGAGCCAAAGTCGGATGCTCAACCGACTGAGCCACCCAGGCGCTCCCTGCTTTTTGAATAAAGGGCCCCACATTTTCTTTTTGGACTAAGCCTTGCAAACATTGTAGCCAGCTGTGTTTTTCCCTCTTTATGACTTCTCCCACAAGTTCCATCCGGTCATCTTCCGCAGGAAGTCTTACCTCGCACCGTCACCACCACCACCAATTCCTGGGCTATCATGTCCTCCTCACCAGCAATCACCTGGAAATTTACATTACATATTTCTCATTGCACTCGTAAAGTAGAGTTAATTTTTGAACATGTCATCTCCCCTCACAGTCTGTCTTTCCTGAAGTGCAGGGACAGGCTTGGCATTCTTATCTGTCTAGCCATGGACCAGAATCACTGGGACCTCATAGGCAAAATAAATTCCAGGAACTAACAATAAACAGAATGAGGATCTCCAGCGCTGGGTCATTTGGCTGTACAGCCAGCTTGAGAAGGAGCTGTTGAATGAATGAAAGAATATTAGTGGTCCCAGTCCCTGGAATAGCACTTCCTCTGATTTCAGTACTCCCAGAATAGTAAAACCTACTCCATCTTTGATGGACTAGTTCAAGTTCATTCAGTGACATCTCTGTTTATTTTTTCCCCTTTCTCTCACAACTCCTTGCCATCTCTAACTGCCTAATCTGACGTTCCTTACCTATATTAATTATCTTTGACTCTGATCAGACTTTGCTATTATTGAAGGCACAGCGGAATGAGGACTCAAATGATGTACTTGCCTTGAGTGCAAAATTTAAGGGGCATCAAAAACTGTAATCAGGAGAAACTATACTTTAATGCAATATTTTTAAGATAAAAATTAATGTAATAATCATCCATGATGAACAATATAGCAAGAGTTTAAACAAAGACAGGCTCAGACCCTGTATTTGTACCACTGGCCTCTCTGGCTGCAGTGTAACCCCAGTCCTGTTAGACTTTACATTTTATTTCTCTTCTTACCCCAGCAGTGGATGAATGAATGACTATATGAATGAATTGCTTCCTTGAACCAAGGCAGCAGCCTGCAATTTGTAGACCCTGGTGCTAAGGATGTCCACCAGTGGCATGTGAGCCTGGGTCTTGAAAACAGCTGTGCCTTCTCAAATCAGCTACACTAGAACAGGGGCCAGATGGTCTAAAGTTTGAATATTAGTTTTGCCTTCAGTCAGGTCCCCATAAAATGATTGCTCTGTTGGCCCCCTTTGTGAAAAGAAAAAGAAGTGGCATGTTCTGTTGACAATCCTTAGTTGCCATCCCGGAGTCCGCCCTCGGAGGGCCAACTCATGGAATCCTTCAAATCTCATGTTGTTTCAATAACGTTGCATTAAAATTGCCTTCCCTCATTGTTATATAACACTGTTACAATCATAGTCTCATGAGTCGTTTGAATAATGCCATGCGATTTATTTAATGTTGTAACTTAGTTTTTATTTCAGAAGTTTCCAGGCCAAATGAGATCAGAAAAACAAAGCCATTTGAACAAAAGGAAGCAGCAGTGTTTGTTATACTTCATTCTCTGTATGATGTTTCCTTCTGAAGAAGGAATTTAGCTCCAAGTTATACTCAGGAAGAGGGAAAAAAATGCAAAGTTCCATCAGGCCTCAGGGCCTATTATCCACCTTAGTGAAGGAAGACTCGCATCATGCCCCTCCCATGCCCGCCCCGCATTACAAAGTTGTTCGCTCAGCTCTGTGGCCCCAGTGCAGACCGGACTGTCAACTGTGGTGGCCTATCAAAGCCAAGCTTTTTCCCCAGTGGCCTGATTTTTCACCCACAGTTAGCCACCAGGGGGCCGCCTATTTGGAACCAATGGTGCAGACTAGACAGCTTTCCTCCAAACCAACCAAAACATCCCGGGGCAGCATTGGAGCAAAGCCCAGGAACTTCCCTGCAAGGGAGAACAACTTCTATCCTGCTACAAAACCTGCAAGTCCTATGGTATAGCCTTATTACGAGTGAAAAATAAACTAACGCACGGATGTATCGCCAAGAACCGTGGGGATTTAAGGGGCGTGGAGTCTGACGGGGAGGCCCCTCCCTCTCACCAGGGAGCCTTGGGGTCTGCGATTTTCTCTCTGGAAGCGCCTGAAACTCCGTGCGTCCCGGCGCAGGCAACATTTCCCGAATTTCTGGACAGTTGTGGCTGCTCATGCTGCTAGCCAGGGTGGTGGCTTCTCGCCCTTTTCCGGGGGATGCTCACAAGAAGCTGGAATTAAATCACACGTCACCGGCTGGAAATCTGGAAAACTCTCCAATAAATCATCTATACATTGTTCAGACAGTTGAGGATGAGACCGTCATAGCTCTCTCCCACTGTACGAATAAACGTGTGCACTGAAAAATGAAGTAGGAATTGTTTTTAATATTATTTATGAGAAAATAATTGTACCCTGTCGTCAAAACAGTTTTGCGGCAAGTATACCTTGGTACCAACTGCATTTTAGCTTCGGGGGCACTCCGTTATTTTTACAAGCATTCTTCAAGTCCAGAATGCAGCTGCCCGCTTCGTTTCCCCTAACCCGAGCCCTTGGCTTTCAAGACTTGAGGTGGGGGATGGGGGGGGGGGGGATTTGAGAAATCCGCGTTTGCCTGGGGCAGAACTCTTCGAGGGCATACGCTATTTGTGTCTTCCGGGTTTTATTTGTGCATACCCAGGGCAAAGGCAAATTGATAGGGCAGCCCTTCGGGAACCTGTGGAGTGTCTCAACTCTGCAGACATCTTCCAGGATATGCATAATTATGCGCAGGGGTGTCTCCCTCAAAAGGAGGCCAGGTATTTTCCAAATTATGGTGGTGAGGGGGGGTGGGGGAGGCGGGGGCCGGGTGGTGTTCAGGGAACTCCAGACAGCCCGGCTCGTGGGAGGCCCCAGGAGGAGACAGAGCGCTCTGTCCGCCGGACACGCGCCACAAGTGGTTTGGAGCGAGAGGAGCGCGCTGGCAGGGGCTACGCTGGTCCTGCGGGGCAAAGAAAAGCCCGTGCTTCTGGAAGGTCCCCCCGCCTCCTTGTCAGTCGTCCCCCATTTCTTCCTCTTCGCCTACCAGAGGAATGACGTCCCAACCCGAACCTCGGTGCGCAAGCCGCGGGGTGGGTGGACGCGCGGCCGCCCGAGGCGCCGCGACATCGCCGCCCTGGGAAGGGCACCCTGGGTGGAGGGCACGGCCGGGACTGGGAGGAGAGGGAGCGCCCGAACCTGGGGAGGCAGGTGCGGAGGCGGCCGGCCGGGGGCGGTGTGCGCGTGGGCTGCGAGGTAGGCGTCCGCGAGCGCCTAGTGGCGGACACTTCTGCGCGCCCCCACCCGGAGCCCAGCGGGGGGCGTCGGGTGCCATCCGGGCGGCGGCGGCGGCGGCAGGGCGAGCGGCTGGGAGGCCATTTCCTCGCTGCGCCCCTGGCGGAGCCGGGTTTGCTTGCTCTTGGCCGCCGCCGCCGCCGCCGCCGCCGCGCGAGTAGGACTGCCGCGAGGGCTGGAGGGGAAACCAGGTCACCGGTTCGCAGACGCGGCGCGGCGCGGGCGCCCGGGGCCCGGAGTAAGGCAGCGCCCCGGGAGCGGGCCGGGGCGGGCCGGGTGCGAGCGGGGCCCGGAGAGGCGGGGACTCCGGTGCCCGGACCACACTCGCTTCCTACGCCTATAAAAGTGGAGTGGCCGGGGAGGGCCGGCGCGGCCCTGGCGGCGGCCGCCTCTCTTCGCCCAAGGAGTTGACATTTTGCAGGACTCGCGCGACGTCCCGCCGCCGGCGCTCCCCGGGACCCCGCCGCCGGGAGGAGGGGGCGGAGGAGGGTGGAGACTGCGGGGCTTGGCCAAGGAAGGCGCACATCCTCGGGCGGGCGGCCGTGACGCGGCGGGGATTAACTTTGCATGAATAATGTGAGTGCGCTTGGAAAGGAGACCTTCTGTTCCCCGGGCTCGGGGCAAGCGCCCGCAGGCTGCCTTCCCCGGGCAGGGGCACTCGACCCGACCGTCTCGAGGGCACCGGTAATTTGGCGAGAGGACCGCGCGCAGGCGGGGGCGTGTGGGGGAGGGTCGAGGAGGGGGCGGCAGTTCCAACTGTCCAGAAGGGTGGGCGGGCGGGCGGTGGGGGTGTCGCCGGAGCCTGGGGGGTGCGGGCGGCGAAGCTGGGCGCGCGGGCGGGCGTGGGTGGAGGGTGTCAGCCGCCGTGTTACCTGCCTCGGCGGGGTTTCTGCACCCCGGGTCCGGGAGAAGGTGCCCCTCGTGCTCCGGCCCCGCGCGACGGCAGTCGGGGAGCCCCGGCGTGGGCCGTGGCGGAGCGGGGTGTCTGGGGGCCCCTCCAGTCGCAGCGGCTCTGTTCCTCAAACCCCCAAGCCCAGCTGTTGACAGGCTCCTTGTGAAATGGAGTTTGGCATCCTTAGCGCCGAACCGAGTGGAAGTTTCCATGATGAGGAAGTTCTGTGACACGGGGGTTCGGAAAAGGTTGGCAGACACCGGGGGGCGGGGAGCGGGGAGGCGGTTTAAAGGGACTGTGGATTCTCCCCCCCTCCCCTTCCCCCGTTTTTCTTCTGGTCCGGAACTCCGGGGTTTGGAAGGGAGAATAATCTTGAATGTTGGCGTGCGCCGTTGCCGGTGCCTGGCGACTTGGCTTCTCCCCGCCTCCTCGGGGACTCGGTGGCCGATTTCGTCTCCCTCCTGGGTCGCGCGCTTCTTTGCCTTGCTCTTCTTTTGACGCAGCATCTTCCGCTGGGTCGCCTCGAGTTGATTCTGGTAACCGGGAGTTGTGCCAGCTGCGCTCTGTCCCCTCCTCCGGCCTCCAGCCCCCCTCGGAGGAGGACTAAATTGGGGGAGTTTACCTCCTTGCTCCCTGTAGATCGCGTCCTTCTTAGCTGCAGTTGTCATTTTGGAGGAGGATTTCCCAATGACCATTGTAGGATTATTATTAGTGCTAATTCTTAAGCCTTCTGATTTGTTGAAGGGGAGGGCGCATGGGGTGGTTTTTTTCTTTTTTTAATTTATTGAAGGTTAAATGTATAATTGTCCCCAAATGGGACATTTTACAAAAAGAGTCTAGAAGCATAACAGTTCGTAAGCTGAGTCAAAGAAAAAGTGAACCTGAACAAACAAGTTTAATACTCTCCGCCCCCCTCCCGTCTCCACACACGTTCAGATTTTGTGAAGATTGAAACCTTGTGCCTAATCATCAGTAAATACATTGCAAACAGAGTCTTCCTTTTAATAGCCTGTTACTGGTCTTAGGTGCTAGATGCAGGTTTAAAGACCAGTTTTGAAGTTCAAAACTCAGGCATTCCTTCAAAGGTGTATTTAATGTCAGAGCACAGCAATTTTTAGAATGGTAAATGCATTGGATCCTGTAGACCTGTTGAGCAATGTCTTTACATTATTTGTCTCTGTTTTAGTTTACTCTGCTTATTTACATTGTAATAATATATGGCCTGTGCTGGATTACAGTATTAAAAATTGCGTTTTAGTCAAAATATTCCATGATTCATTCTGAATATTCATCGTGACTGATCTGCTCTCTAATTCGCTTCTGCTTACCTTTCTTATTCTGAAACAAGTCAGGGACTAGGAAACATTAAAGAAAAAGGTGTTTTGACGAAAAGCGTTTTGAGCAGTGGATATTTTTAGGAGTTTTCATGGCAGTTGGTTAAGGGTTTTAATCAAGTCTGACAGAAATTCAATAGGAAGTGACTTTTTGAGGGTAATATATGGGAAGACATGGGTGAACAATCATTTATTATTTGTACATGTTAAATGGAAACTATCAGAATCTTATTTTTGATGATTTCCAAAGTTTTTTATATATTGGAAGTGGGACCATCTGGTAGTAGATATGATTTGCTTTTCTTTTTTAGTGAGAGTAAGTGCTACTAAATATAGCCATTGAACTATTTTTTTAATGAAGCAATTCTTGTTGACATTATAATGCAAAGGCATAATTTTATTGACATTGGAATATTGTTTTACAGAGTAACTGACCTTATAATTTTTTAAATTCTCTATTCTCCTCTTTTAGATTCTTTATCCTGTCATAGTGATGAATTAAGACAACTGGCTTTTAATCTAGGCTCTTTGGGGGAAAAGGTAATTTCTCTAAAATTTCCTTAAGAGAAGAGAAAGTTGTGGATTCCTTTCCTTTCCGGGAATTTTTGAAATGGTTTGAAGCATGGTGTGGGGGGAAGCCACACGTGGGATGGCAGGGTTGCTTTTTGTTTGCTTGTTTTTTTTTTTTTTTTTTAGCAAGGTCATCTTTTTGATAGAAATCCGAGTGGAGGTGATTTGTTTCTTTAGCTCCTCTTTGCCATTCTAGTGTAAGATTATGTGTTGCCTTCTTAAAAAGCCCTTCTGTGATCACTTGACTCATTCTTTCTTAGAGCCATCATACTGTTTTTAGTTTCTCCCACCCACCCCGCCGCCCCTTGATCTTATTTGCAATCTGAATTGTCATTTCATTTGGTACTTGTTGAATACCTATCTGTCTAGAAAGTAGAGTCCAGGAGGAAGAGTCTTGACTGCCTCAGTAACTCTTAGTTCTCTAGCATTTTAAACAACATGGCACACAGTAGGAGCTGGATAAATCTTGGCTAAATAAATCAATGGTTGCATCCAAACATTGTCTTCCTAAAACTACCAGCTAAGCAGCCTGAATGGGTACCAACTGGGTATGTCAAGACTTGTGCCCTTGCATATGTGTGTGCCTTGAATCTAAGGTTCAGTCTTTATCTCTCCCCCTACCCTTTTTGTGAGATGAAAGCTAGCCCCATTCTATTCTCTACAGTGACAATGCAGAGAGAGCTATTTCTGCAAGTTCTTCCTGGAGGCATTTGCCTTGAGTACGCGGAAATCCTCAGCAGTTTGTCTTAGCAGGTTACCTTGATTCCCTGAAGACACTGACCTTCAACTCTCTGGGTATCAGCAGAATCTTTATGAGTTCCAGAGGCATTGTCAGTGTGAAGAGTGAAATTCCAGGGAACCGACATCACTGGATGATCGCAGTGCCTTCTCACTCAGCAGGTCCTGGCAGTGCCTCTGGCCTTGGCAGGGCTAAGGAGACCAAGGGCGAGCTGTGGTATAGCTGGTCTACAAAAGTAGCAGTTGGGGAAGGGACAAACTGGGACTGTCAGGACACAATAGAAGATTGAAATAGCTCTTTGGGGTAGATTTGGAAATAACCTGGTGGGGACTCCTTGTTACAGGTTAAGTCATTTAACTTTCCCCTTTTTACAGAACTCTTTTCCCACTTTCATAAACAGATTCTGAACCAGATGATTGTGGGACATACTGCCATTATCTGAGTTTTGAAGTGACCCAGGTGTGATACCCAAAGGGTCATCTCCAAATTAGCTATTCACAGAAACTCCTTTGACAATTAAGACAAAAAGGAAATGACAGTGGGTGGTTATGGTAATGTGTTTTTGTTTACAGAGTATGGACTTTCAGAAATGTGTCTGCAGAAATGCGTCATAAAAATCCTCCAAAATGATGAGACTTGTGAAAATGGTAGGGGAAGAAAGATCAACATTTTATACAGGAGTAAAGATAATTAAACTGAAATCCTAAGTGCTTACTGCTTTGGAGTATTTAATTGAGCTCTGAGCTCAGTAGCCAAGTTAACAGGAAAAAGGGGGTCTGGAGGTAGTAGGTATGCATTCAAGTTGTAAAGATACCTCACATAACATCTATAGAGGGCTTACCATGGTGCCTGGTGCCTGGTACCTAGTATATACTTACATGAAATAGCAAATCACATAATGGCCAGTACTTGAACTTCAATTCTACAGAACGTGCAGTAAACTTCTTTATATGCTCATGTCTTTTATGAGAATCAAAAATGCAGAAGGCAAAATGATGAAAAGTAACCCAGTGGGAGTTTAGCTTTGGGAGCCTGAGCTACTGTGGTTCAGCCATGGAGTTCTGGCGATTGTCCCCAGTGCAAAAATAGAGCTCAGAAAACCTAGAGGAATGAATGGTTAACATGTTCTTTAGGCCGACTTTCTCAAATATCCAGTGTCTCAGCCAGGCTTTTGACTAGAGCAATCTGAGAGGACAGGACAGCCAGGTACTTGAAAATGACCTGATAGCCATAAACCTTTGGAACAGGTGGTCTTGACACTGTGTGCTTTAGTCTGTAGAGCTCTTATCACCCTGCAGGGCCATTTGGTTTTGGTGTCCATTTCTGTCTCCCCCTCTAACGTGTGATGAAGGAGTATGGGTTTATTCATGCTGGACTCCCCAGCGCCTAGCAAAGGCTTTGACACATGGACCCAAGGAAATACTGTTGGCAGACTGAATGGGAATAGAAAAAGGGGTGGTGCTTCTCTTTCTCTCCCGTTATTGTTATTGTCATCTTTTGTCTTAGTTTTCCCAGAGTGACAGCGTGCATGTATTAATACAAAAGGATTATGAAATGGTCTCTACTGTGATAGAACGGATATGCTCATTGGGCTCCCTCATATGGCCCCCTAGATGAAATAAAGTTATTTCTTTGATCCGAGGAGGCAATTGTTCTGTGGTTTCTGTAGCCTGTGTCTATGAGTGTATATTGCAGTGGGATTCAGCCAGGGTTCCTTTGGTATCTGAGTGCTGTGAGGCTGAATATATTTAGGCCAGTGAGTCTCTGATTGAGGATGTCCACTCTTCACCTTGATCTCCCAGCTTTGTTAAACAGTTTTGACGTTTCAGTAAGTTAGAAGCGGGGGTGGGGTGGGGGGGTGGGGGGGAGAGGCAACATCCAAGCCACTGAGTCACAAGTACTGTATTTCCATATGCTTCTCTGGGCAATCTGGCCAGTTGACGGCTAGAGCAGGGCTCGGGTTGTTTGGTCCATACTGTCCTAATTTCAAGGGACTTTGGAGACTTTATGTGCTGGCAGGTCTTCTTGTGCAGTACTATTTTTATTGAGTGAGAAACTGAGCTCTGCTGTGAACTCAGGTATCTTTTCCAAATGGCAAGTTAGAGCCTGGAATGAGGACCCAGAAACCTTGACTGTGTCCTCAGAAGCTTATTGTAGCCTTTCCATCATGATAGATACTCTAACATATATGTATACATATCTGTGCATACAGCACATAATTATATATTATAATATGTAATGTGTATAGAACAGTATAACAGCACGTAAAATAACACACATGTACAGGTGTGTGTGCTGAGTGAGCATAACATGTAACAGCTAGGAAAGGATTGATCTGAACTAAATTCCTCATTCAACTTCTCAGTTCCAAATGAGAGGCTTCATGGATCATGGTTTCTCTTCCGTGATTAAAATACACACACACACACACACACACACACACACACGAGGGTTTATTCAGAAATTCGTGAGTGATAAGCCGATTAAAGGAAAAGCTTGGACAAAAGAATGCAAATCGACAGCAGGTAGGTCTCGTTCTTAATTTGGGGAATACACTTTGGTGACTTGGCTGGAGATTCAGGAATGTTTGAGATGAGAAGAGTAGAGACGATAGTCATGGTGTTTAGTGGCATGATGCATGATTGTGACATTCAGGAACCCACGGAATATTCCGACTCTTGGGATGCGCGTTGTTCAGTGGTTCTCAAGATGATTCAGATATACTTTTCCCCTCTTTCGCCTCAGAGTCTCAAGAGAAAGACTGTTCTCTCAGATGTCAACAATGCTTGTACAGAATAGGTGCTCAGAAAATAATGAGTGATGATAAGGATCATGACGTTCCTGGGTTTGGGTCAGCTTTTTCAAATTTCTCTCCTGATGAGCATCAGTGTCTAGCAACTTGCATGTCACTCTGCCTCTGTGACAAGTGTGCCTCGTGTTCTTATATACAGTTAAAAAGGAGTGCTTGTCTCTGGCTCCAACTGTAACTTCCCATGCCCAGCTTCCAGATCATGGTGAGAAATGCCGCAGTCACACTGGTGTCCCAAGCTAAACACCCTGTCGTCAACTTTTAGTCCTTCTCCATACTCCTGACTGTTTCGGCAGATCCTCATCGTATTTTACTGTTTACTTATTTAACTATTTACTTATGTTACTCTATGGTCAATTAGGTTTGGGAAATCCCAAATTTAACAATCTAACGCAAGAATTTTTGAGGGCCGATGTTTATGCTAGTGTGCATTGTGAATCTCCAAGGGGGAGAGCAGGTAACAACTTATTTGATCACCATTTTCTGTGTGTGTGTGTGTGTGTGTGTGTGTGTGTGTATGTGTTGTGTGTGTAAAAACTCAAATGGTGAAAGTGCAGTGCAAGACGTAGTGAGGAACAGTTCATGGCACTACACTTAAAAAAAATTCGTCTTATTTGTTTTAACCTCTAGCTATATTTTATAACAAGTGATGATTCCTAGGAGCAGTATCAATCCCACAGCAGACACTTGGTGTTTTTCACACACACAAAAAAAGTCTTATGAGTTTGTATTCAACACTGACTAATGTTGCCATTGTTGCAGTCTTTTGCAATGATCTAAAAATCATGCTAAATTGCTATTACTTTTAAAATATTATAGTCATAAAATGTATCTTTCCTTGACTTTATTTCTGAGATCTGGACGTATCAACTTATATAAGCCAGAGAATGGTTTATTTCTGCCGTGTGTGTTTTTGTTTACCTTTTCAAATGTCACCTAAGCTTCACTATAATTTCTGCTCCAATTCTAGCACCCAGATAGAGAT
Organism: Hyaena hyaena; assembly: GCF_003009895.1. Classification (NCBI taxonomy): domain Eukaryota; kingdom Metazoa; phylum Chordata; class Mammalia; order Carnivora; family Hyaenidae; genus Hyaena; species Hyaena hyaena. The sequence continues at coordinate 1,271,271 of NW_024081126.1, read as the reverse complement.
CTAGAAGAATGTGTTTATATCTGAACTGTAGCTACAATAAGGGGAAGTATAATGTTGTATATTCTTGTATTATTTGTCCTTTAATTTAAAAAGAAAGGAACCAGGGAAACCTTATACTGAAAAATGTTTTTAAAAGCAATTGCAGTTATGGCCTAGGCAAATGATGAACATATCAATTTATCCTGTAGTCTAGTAGTTAGAAGGGATTTTCAGAACATCTTGTCCCTCTGTGGCCTCTTTAAAAAAAGCCTCCTAGACATTTGACTTACTAATTTGATCTTTCCCTCTATAGCTTCATTAACACAAGGTATTGTTAAGGTGAAGGCATTCTCTAGAGTGAACTCTACAAGCATTTATTTGGTGCTAATTAAGTATATATGTTTAGATTTATCTTTATTGAGGTTACCACAAAACCAAGACTTAAAATGAGTAAACTTATTTTTTTTTAAAGTAGGCTCCAGACCTGTTGTGGGGCTTGAACTCAAAACCCTAAGATTATGAGTCATGTGTTCTACTGACTAAGCCAGCCAGGAGCCCTGAGTAAACTTATTTTTTATCCTGGAATCTGTCCATCCATTTATTCCTCCATCTTTCCATCTCTTCATTCATATCTCTATGCCACCTCCCACCATCCGTCCATCCATTCATTACATACATGCATTGGACATCTGCCGGGTGCCAAGACTCCATAGTAGGTGCCAAGACACCACAGTGAACATTTAAAAATCCTTGCTGTAGACAGGCTCTGAGACTCCTGGGTGAATCTGCAGAAATCAATTTAGCCTCTCACAGTATTTCCCCACTTCAACTATTGGCATTTGGGGCCAGATAATTCTTTGCTGCCGAGCGCCACCCTGTGTATTATAGGATGTTTATCAGCATCACTGGCCCCTACCCACTACATACCAATAGTTCCCCCCACACTCCAGTTGCAGCAATCAAAAATGTCTCCAGATACTGCCAAATGTCTTGTGGGAGGCAAACTCATCGCTACTGCACACCACTGGTGTAGAGTTAAGAACAAGAGCTGTGGCATGGGAATGTATGGATTCATAGCCTAGTTTCACCTGGCTTTATTGCATGTGCTCAGTGTCTTTATCAAATGGAATCATGTAGCATTTGACCCCACAGTTAAGTGTTCCTACATATTAGGTATTGTAGTAACAGTAGAATTAATATGTAAACAGGCACTTACAATATTGATAAGTTGTATGATAGAGTAAGTACAATGTACAGTGGTAACCCAGAGTCAGGAGTGCAGTGAGTTCTAGGCAGTAAGAACACCATATACCAATGTATGAAGCGGGGTAAGAGTGTGAAACCTTTGGGAAATTGCATGGAGCCCAATCTCAGTGATATTCAAAGGACAATAAATGAAGCTGTTGGAACAGATTGGAGTCACATGGTAAAGACTTTTCTGCCACAGTAAGGAAAATACACTTTGTCTTAACAGCATGAAGAAACTAAAGAATGTTCAGCAAGTCAGATTTTTATTTTAGAAGAGTTCTTTGGGATAGATCTTGAGTGGGAGTGAGACTGGAAATGATGAGCCCAGTTAGAAACTCTCAGAATAATCCACTGAGAGATGATGGCTGCCGGAACCAAGACAGTTATATGTTGCCGCGATGCCTTTGGGAACAGATTTCACTTTCTCCAAGATGTGGCAAAATTTTTCTAAGTTAATTCCAATAATGAATATTTTTAGCAGGATGGCTTTACATTTGGGAGAATTTCAAGTTTAATTTGAAAGCAGATTACATGATAGATTCTCTTTAGAATGTTTTCAAATAAAGCTTAAAGACCATCTCACAGCCTATTCATAGATGAATATTACTCAAGGGTTTTTCTGCTATTGTATACATATGTCTACAGTTCCTAGTCAGAGAAAAACATACTTATGCACAACTACGTTGAATTATCATTGACATTGGTGTGTTGAGATTCATTATTGAGTATTAAGTGCTGATTTTCTGGCTGACAGGGATTTTATTTCTTTAATGATCAAAATTGAGATGGATGGAGAAGATGAATGAATGAGACATTATGGAAATAGCACCAAATTGAGAATAAAATTTTTTTGGATAAGTCTTTTGATTTATCTGAGCTTTAATTTCCATAGTCATAAAACAGCAAACTTATCTAGATAAATTAGATAGTCTCAAATTATCCTTCGTGCAGAAGGTGGCCGGTATTTTCTATAATAGGCTATGTAGTATTTTGAGCTTTTTTAAGATGTACAATCTCCACTTAGACTACTCAACTCTTTTGCTAATGTGTGAAAGCAGCCATAGATAATATGTAAATAAATGATCATGGCTGTGTACCAATAACTGTATTTACGGAAACAGGAGGTGGGTTATCATTTGCTAACCCCTGCTAGCCCAGCAGGAGTACAGTAGAAATATAACATGAGCCACATATGTAGTTTGAAATTTTAGAGTAGTCACATTATAAATAAGTAAAAAGCAACCAGTGAGTTCAATTTCAATAATAGATTTTATTGAAAACATATTCACCCAATATAGCCACAATATTATTAGCTTGTAATCACTATAAAAATATTAATGAAATGTTTTACTTTTCACATTAAATCCTCAATATCTGGTATGTATTTTACACTTATGGCACATCTCAGCATTTGACTAGTCACATTTCAAGTGCTCAGTCGCCATTTGAAATTGGGCGATATGACTAAAGCCTTAGAAATGTGTGATTTCACCATATTCCATGCAGAAATAAATTATATGCATTATTTAAAGTGAGACACTTTCTTTTCCTTGCCACATATTTTGGTTAGGAAAACACTAGACTTTGAAATAAAGAATGCACAATGGCTAAAACACAGTTTATTTTTCACTCATGTGAAGTTGAAAACTGCTGTCCCTGTTTGATTGGTGGCTATGCTCTGTAGCTACTCAAAGGAGTCCCAAGTTCCTTTGGTCTTAGGCTCCTGCATCTTCCACTCATAGCTACCAAGATCCTGTCTTATTGCATCAGACCACAGGGAGGGAATGAGAGAGTAGAGAAGCATGCTGGCTGGAAAGTGACACAAAACCATTTTGCTCAAATTCCACTGGTGACAACAAATCATAAATCACAAATCACATGTCCCCACCTAAATGCAGTGGAATGGGAAACAGTCCCTATGGCAGCTTTCCAGAGATGACTCTATACTCAGGAAAGGAGAGGAAGAATTATTTGGTGGTCAGGGAGCTGTCTTTTCCATACCGTGCTACTCTTGTTTTTTAATTCTTATGTGGCCCTCATCACATCACTGTCTTGCTACTTTTGGTGGCATTGGCAAGTGATGAAAACATCTTGACAGCCGTGAGGTAACCCATTTCTATTTTTTGGTGCAGTACCACTATCCTGTCTGACCTAATTCTCTTTCCTCACTTCCTTCTTATTCGACTGGGGTCATCTTTAATCTTGCTGGACCTGATTTTTCCTTTTAGTCTTTGACCATCATTTTTATTTCCTTAGTAGATCTACGTGGGTTATTGTATGCACAGAGTATTGGGAGTTTGCTGACCAAACCTGATATTACTGATTTTTCTTTTAGAGGAAACTAAAATTTAGAGTAGAGTGATCAGGGAGCCAAGGCGAGAGCTGATTCTTGTTGTGTTGACAGAGGTATTGAAGCCATTTTCCTAGTATCCTCTTACAGAACTTCAGACTGTTTAAATAAATGACTCATTACATAATATCTAGATGAAAAATACCAATTTTTCTAGTATTTATCCTAGTTATCATTTCTTACTATAGACAGAACTCTCTTTTTTTTAATCAAAAAGGGTGTTTGCTTGTTTTCTTCCCAAATTATAAATGTGCTTTATCAAATATTCAGTGTGTTCTATAGAAGTGCCTCCCATGAAGGAAATGTTAGAGGGGCATGAATAATAAAAGTGAGGTAAGTGAAAAGAACAAAGAAGCCTTTTCCTTCTAACTATGCATATTTTACCTTTCTGAAACCTTGTTATTTAATAATTATTAAAATGGCGTATTTTAAGAAGTAAGGAAATGCAAAGCACACATACCTTTTGGATTATTGAGAAATAAGGCCAACCAGTGATAAGAAGTATCATGCTGAGAACTTGTAAAAGAAAAAAAATAATTGTATCCCTTTATATTAGCCTAAGTAAGATTGTCTTCGACTCCACAAGCCAATTTTTGTGAAATATTTTGCAAACCTCTTGAAAATTAAAGTTTGCAATATTAAAAAGTTAATCCTGATAAATTCCTCTCAGGTACAGAATCCAGCTGGTTAATTCTTGATATTCCATTGTAGGGAGGAAATAATTCTCTGAATAATCCCTAACTTGTTACTGGCCTGTCACTGGGGTCTCTGGGGCTCAGGGTAACTCACAGTGTGGGTGCCATGAATGTCTTATTTTAAAGTCCTGTCATAAGGCTGGGAAGAGAGACAGCCACCCCCACCATTACCCTTCCTGGCTAAGTGTGTTTGCAGACAGAAAAGCTGGGGGCCCTGGGTCCTGGACCAGTTGAGAGCTGAGGCATTGGCAGGAGAGATCAGGATGTGGGGTGATGGACATCCATATAGGTGCTGAGTTAGATATCTGGTTTTGCCCTTTCCTAGCATATGGTCTGTCCTGCAAGTTACTTAGTTGCTTTGAACTTCAGTCATCCATCTGTGCAATGGGAAGAATACTGGTGCTTACTTACATCACAGTATTGTAGAGGGGATTCTGTGATTATTAACTGCTTAGCCGGTACATACATAGTGCTTGGTGAGCGCTCAAAACATAGAAAACAACTTTTGTTATCATTTTATTATTGCAGAGATAGTAAAATTGTCTTTAAGTAAACCTGCGCCCTGGAGATGGATTTTTCGTCCAAAAGACAAGAAATCAAAGAGACAGAGACAGGAATTAACATCGGAATTTTCACAATCATTTTGCGTCATTAGTCATTCTTTATTTAGTTTTATGATGTGTTTATTGGTAATGGTCTTCTTTTTATAGATGACCTAGCATTTTTCAATCTCAGGAGATATGCTTTATGGCTAATTGTTGAGTTGAGTGAATCCTCGGGGTTTGAAGAAAATAAGAGCAGTAGATGTTAAGTTAACTGTCTGGGGCTCCGGCCTCTTGAACACACATTTTACTCTCCCACTTGTATTGAATATGATGCTTAAGCTGATTACCTCACTTCCTTTTGTTCATAGCAGGCACTCCCCTCTCTTATTCTAACACTTTCTTCTACTGTCCATATTCAAATTTCTTCACTTAAAATCCATAATATATTTTCCCCTGCTTCTGTTTTAACCCAGCTTCCCAATATCCTTCATTTAAGGATTTTCCAAAATCCTGCCCTCATTAATTAAAATTGAGATCCAAATTCTCTTCAGTCCTGCCCTGCTGAAACATGCCACTTCAATGACAATTTTTCTCACCCCTTTGTCCAAAGGTAATATTACATGGTTAGTCACTTACTATATATATTTCCTCACTGTGCAATGTCCAAATCTCATATTGGTCAGTGAAATAGATATTTCTTTGCTAGATTTCAAGTTCCAAGAGGGCAGGGACTGGGTGTTTTACAGTTTTAGTGGAGTCTAGAACGTAGGCCCAGAAAGTAGGTGCTGAGTAATGCTTTCCTGCTGTTTTGACCAACCACACTTAGGTTGTTTTCGTATAATCAGGATGAATCTAATTTTAAAATGAACAACCGTGTGTCCTCAGATGAACCGGAATATACACTTACAAGGCTCTGCTGTCCTGCATTATAAATAAGGCAATAGGTTGTCCGGCAGGGAAAAGCTCTGCTGTTCTTTTCCCTTAAAAAAATAAACAAAAAACAATAAACAAAAAACTATCCACGCATAAGAACTGAGACAGAAGATCTTCTCGTCTCTTCAACCAAGCTGACCAAAAATCAGGGGCCCCAAGGAGATATTCTCTGAAAAGATGAAACCCAGCAAAAACCTCCAATCCAATCCAAGAAGAGTGGCTTCTGGGGATTTGTAAAAGGGAGGCTTACTGTAAATAGGCCCTAAGCTGGGAGGCCTGATTCCTCAACTTGTGTAACAGCAAGGACTTCCTTCGGTGGAGGGTTCAAGGTTCTGCAGGGAAAACATTCAGAGACATGACCCTTGGGCATGTTGCTGCTGTGGCATCTTCCACAACGCCTAGCGTTTTTGTGGACTTTTTCTGCTTAAGATCTTAGTGTCTCAGAATTCATAGAGGATACATGATTTAACATTGCCCTGAGGGACTTCACAATTCATTTTCCTTCTTTGTGTAGCAGGGTTTTGAAATAACTGTTTCATTTTTGCTATATTGTGGTCATAAATCCCCACCGGTGATTCATTAAAGTTTCATGTGAACCAGAGCAGTGGTTGCTCTTCATCTTTGCCTCCTCCCAGCACTGGATTGAGACCCCCTTCTCGGAGTGGACTGTTGTTGCTGAGTTGAGTTCTTGCAGGAGTTTGACTTTAGGGGCATTTGAAAGGAATAGGGATTATGCTTGCATTTCCTGCCATCCTTAAGCAAAAGATGTGGTTTTGCTTCTTCCTTCAGTGGTAGAGCAAGGAATGTGCCTGGAGTTGTGTTTCTGGTGGTCTCAGAGAAGTGGGACCAGAGCCCACAGCTCTGATTCTTTGCTCGGGACCTTAAGGATGGAAAAATCGGTCCCTCTAAAACAGAAGACTCAGAGAGCTCTTATATCAAAGTAACCTGAGGATCAAGTGGCTGCCAGCCCAATATTCCTTCAAAACACTTCCCGTAGGACTTCTGTCCCCAAAAGCAGGCCCTAAGATGAAAATTCAAGTGCAAGTTATTTTAGGGGGAAGATCAAGAAAACACCCACAGGAGTTGGTAAGTCAGCCAGGGCAGAGAAAGCAGCCAATAAGGTGGTGTTATCAAACCAGTTACCTCTGTGGGCCCCCGAAGCTTAGTCACAGGGTGAACTCTGGGAGACAGTGTGGAATGTTTGTCTCATAGTTGTCCCACCCAAGATGCAAGCTAGAGTGTATTAATTCGTCAAAACCTATCAGACGTTAGTTGAAGACTGCCTCCAGAGGCGATCGATTCCCTGGTAATTCAGAACTGCCACTTGGATAGCCAAGATCACGCCTCCGGGCAAAGGAATGCAGTTTTTGGCAGTCAGAAGACAAGCTGGTGGGCCCTTAAGTGGTGCCCATTGGTATGGGGTCAGGGCGGCAGCGGCCTCTACGACATTTGAGCTTTTTTCATCACTGCATATTACCAGGCAGGGCAGCCTCTGTCCCCATTTCTACCCAAGGATTGCTGGTCTCCTTTCGACTTCTGCTTGGTTCTCGAGAGCTGCGTGCAAACTGCCTTTAGCTGAAACAGTGGAGCAGACATCACGGGCAGTAGGTCCAGGATTGACTAGAGAAGGTTCCACTGAAACAGGAGGCATAGCCAGATTTCCCACCCTTTTGTTCAGCCCCATCGTCTCTTTCCCATGCCGTCTTCATTCTCTCTAAGGCCTTTTCTCTTCACCTGAGTTAGCCCAGGGGTCCCAGTGAGTACATTCTCTCTCTTGATAGTTTTCTGTTCCTGTCTGTACCATGCCATTCCCCTCCCCCCCCCCCACCGCCCCAGCCCTCCCAGAGCAGGATTTCTGCATACTACTGACATTTTGGGGCAGATAATTCTTTGTTTTGGGGAGCTGCCCTGTGCATGGTAGAATGTTTAGCAGCATCCCTGACCTCTACTCACTTGATGCCATTAGCACTCCGCTCTCGAGTTGTGACCATCAAAAATGTCTCCGGACATTGCTAGTTGTCCCCCTTGAAAACCACTTTCTTAGACCTTAGTTCCAAATCTTAATCCCGCTCTTCCCCAAGGTCCTCATCAATTATAGATACCTATTTATGATGATCCTAGTCATAAAGGGAGGGGTTGGGAGAGACCCATTCTCAAATCTGGGAAATGTGAACATTTTTCCCAGTTGACTCTGATGCATCTCCTGCTCCATCTCCCCATGCCCTACTCTAATTAGGAATCAAGAATCACTGTCCTAGGGGCACCTGAGGGCTCAGTCCATTAAGTGTCCAACTCTTAATTTTGGCTCAGGTCATGATCCAAGTGTTATGGGATCAAGCCCTGTGTCGGGCTCCACCCTGAGTGTGGAGCCTGCTTAAGATTCTCTCTCTCCCCTTGCCAATCTCCCCGGCTTTTGTGCTTTCTCTCTAAAAATAAAAATTAAAAAAAAAATAGAATCATTTCCCTGGTCTGTCTCTCTCTTTTTTCTCCCTTACTTTCTCTTCTGCCCACTTGCAATTTGGAAGATGCCACTTTTCATTTCCACTGCCTTTTTAAAGGCTCCTGCTTAATTCAATAAAGAAAAGAATAATGGCAAGTCAGTGACTAAAGTATATAGTAAGATGTAATATATTATTTTAAAAATTATGTCCATTCGTTCATTCTTTTAGCAAACAATTATCTGGCACCACATAGGTGTCAGGTACATAGTTGGGAACAATAGTGAGCAACACTGATCGCTTCAGATAGATACACAAAGTGATAACCCAAAAGGCAGCCTCATCAAAACGAGTATGTTTATTTTATCAACACATCTATACTCTAAAATTCTGGAAGCGGAAGTACAGAAAGCCAGTATTGTACCAGTTGCAGCTACTGGCTCAGTGTTTCCTAATTTGGGAAGTCTAACTATGTGGTTCAGAATTATGACATGATGCCCTGAACTATAGGATTTATGTCTGTCCCATTCAGAAGTATTTTGTGAGCACACTGCACCTGGACAAGCGGGTTTCACAGTTTAACAGATTCCTGAAGTGAAATGTTAATAAGTCTTTCACGCTTTGGTTTGCCAGAATCTCTTTTGCTTTTCCTGCTTTACCTCATCCAACAGTTGTCCACATTTTTAGGCACTCCCTTCCTTAAAAAGGGCTTCCAAGCAATTCAACACAGGGTTGCACTGTCCCAGCCTCTTTGGCTGGGTGTTGGTTATGGAGAAAGGAGAGGATTATGGAGGCTCTGATGTCACTGGAAGATCCACAGCAGGACGTCTTGCTTGGCTGTATTGAGTGTGCTGTGTGCAGCCTGTGGAAAGGCTTGGGGCGCCCTCAGCACCTCAGCTGTAAGGGGGTGGTGTGTGCTCTGCAGTTCCTCTCAGTGCCCCAGACTGACTTCTGCTCCCTCAGTTCTGGAAGGGCCAGACCAGCCATCCCCCATCCCCCGTCTGCACCACCTCCAGCTGATTATACCTGCAGCTGCTTGGCTCCACCCCAAACCTGCCAAACCAGAATCTGCATTTCAACAAGATCACCCAGGAGGTTCCTGGGCACTTTGGAGTTGGAGACTAGCCTTTGTTCCATCTACCTTCCACTTCTCATTAAGTAAAATTGTGCAGAATCCAAAGGTAGAAGAGTTAATGGGGTAGCCCTGGTGTGTATGGATTAAGCCCATTATACCTGATTTATTGTTTTTGAAACTTGGTTATCAGCACATTAGTGGGCCTTGAATCAACCTAATGAGTCACAGTCAACAAAGATTTTAAGTCAAGAAGACTAGAGTAGAAAGCATTAGAGTATATCACATGTTTTTGAAACACTGGTTTCATTAAAAAATGCAAATATGCACACACAGAGACACACTTTGATTATGTATGCCCTCGGTCATGATTACAAAATGGAATTCTGGCTGGGGTTACAGTTTAAAAAAAAGTATCCTGAAAACCACTGTTATAAAGAATGAATATGACTCTTTATATATATTGATTAGTGGGTTTTTTTAAGGTTTTTAAGGTTTCATTTATTAATTTGAAGGAGGGGCATGAATGTGCCTGGCACCCACACAAGCAAGTGAGGGAGGGCCAGGGAGAGAGAGAGAGAGAGAGAGAGAGAGAAAGAGAGAAAATCCCAAACAGGCTCAGAGCTGTGAGCCAGCACAGAGCCTGACTCGGGTCTCAGTCTCATGAACCTTGAGATCATGACCTGAGCCAAAATCAAGGATCAGATGCTTAATTTACTGAGCCCCCTAGGCACCCCTGTTGATCTGTGTTTAAAAAAAAAAAAGTTTGAAAAATTTGCCCCTTTTCTCTCATCTACGATTATGAGATTATATTCTCTCATTAAGATTCCTGAACAAGTAAAATGTTTACGTAGCATTTATGTATGTTAAAATTTTCTGAACTGCAAGTTAATGACAGAATTTTAATTTTTTACTCAATTTCAGAAAACAGTGCTCTATCAGAGAATATCTCAAAATCTTGAAAAAGACACCTTTAGATAAAGCTCATTTTAAGTCAAGAAAATACACTGTAGGCTGAAGAAATCACATAGGTTCACTTGAAGGGAATAAGAATTTGGAACCCAGGAGAAATACTCCAGGTTGTGGGAGATCCAGGGTACTCCAAAGGTAGTGGTGCACCTTTAAGGGATAATATCTTCAGAAGCATCAATAGTACAAGCCCACAAAAGCATTATTTGGAAGTTTAATCATTTACATTTCTTCAACATTCATTTAGTTTTGTGGATTAAAAAAAATTGCTTTGAGTTTATTTTGAGGGAGAGAGAGAGAGAGACAGAGAGAGAGAGAATCCCAAGCAGGCTTCACAGTGTCAGCACAGAGCCCATTGTGGGACTCAAATGCATGAATTGTGATGTCATGACCTTAGCTGAAACCAAGAGTCAGGTGCTTAACCAACCCAGCCACCCAGGCACCCTAACTTGGCAGATTTTGAAAAGTCAGTTTTTCATTTTATTTTTTTGTTCCCGTCTCTTTGATTGAAGATGGCAACCACTGAAATAATACATTAAAATGAAGACTTAACTTTTCAAAATCCACCGAGCAAAATGAGTGTAAAAGAAACTTATTATTTTCTAATGTTTATTTATTTTTGAGAGAGACAGAGCGAGAGCGGGGGAGGGGCAGAGGGAGAGGGAGACACAGAATCTGAAGCAGGCTCCGGGCTCTGAGCTGTCAGCACAGAGCCTGACGTGGGGCTCGAACCACAGACCTCGCTATCATGAGCTGAGCCAAAGCTGGACGCTCAACCCACTGAGCCACCACACAGGCGCCCCTAAAAGAAATTTAGCTAGTGAAACTTGCAAAGGTGTTCTTGTCTAAATTTGTAGCGTTAATCCTTCTGAAGATAACACCTTGTAGAAGGCAGGAAAGCCATGTCACTCTTCAAGCACAGGTCTGTGTGAAGCTGAGGCAGAGACCGGGAGAGTCAGATTTCACCACGTGTGGGAAAGAACCAGTCCTCAGGGGTGAAACCAAGGCGCTTTGTGAAGGAGGGTGCTAATGCCAGGATGAGACACAGTTACGGGGAAGTGCTTTCAATCTCACAGGCAGGATCTGTGCCAGACAATGAGTTGTCTTTGAAAGTGCCTTTGCCCTGTGAGAGCAGCAGCTGGGCAAACCTAAGAGCTCTTTCTGGGCTTCCCCCATCTGGGAAGCCTCTGATTTTGATGAAATGAAGGCTTCCTCAAGTGTTTACTTAGAAAGACTCAAGTGATCTATTAAGCAACATTTTATTAAAATTATTTCAAATATGTTTTTAAGGAACGGTGAACATGTTTTCCTTATTCTCTAATAAGTATATGAACCGTATAGCATCTCCACTTTATTAAAATTAAAACAAATTGACTGTGTCCATATTCTTTGAGAATGTGTTTTGGGGGGATTCCTAAATAATTTTACATGCTGTAAAAGGTGAGAAAACTAGTATTCTCTCATTCACAGGTTTAAGTGTTAAAAGTGTATGATTTTGCTCACTTTCTTAAACTCTCCGGGTTTTTTTCCTTCCAAAACTAATCCTTTGGCTATTATATACAGCCTTTGAAAAAATATATATTCAAATACATAATTTGAGTATATATGGAATATATAATTTGAACATATGTTGAATATATACTAAATATATGTGATTTGAAAATCAACAAGAAAGACATAAATGGTAGCACTTCTCACATTTATTTACTTCTAATTAGAATAACTTATCATTCCTCAATATTGTGGTTTGCTTTTTTTCATAAATTGTGTTATTTTGCCAAATAAAACTTTGAGTTTATATCAACTTGCAGTATTCATATTTGTCATAATGTGTTTTTAGCAACTTTTGGCTTGTTTGAAAAAAGAAATCCTAATTTCATGTTTCAGGCTTTTGCTTCTTGTTACGTGATGCTTACAGTTATATAAGTAGCGCTGTTGCCCTCAAGACTAATGAGGACATGACAGATTTTGAGGCTCATGCCCAATAGGACATTTTATTCTAAGAACATTAGCTGTATAGAAAAGCACACATTAGTGTAGTTTTCCTTTGTGATTGATCATGGATGTTATGTTTCTTTCAATTAAAAAGTAGAGTTTATGGTATTAAGACCTCCTATCTATAGTATACTGGATAGATTTCATGTTTCTACATTTAAAAATTTTTTAATGTTTAGTTTTCAGAGAGAGAGAGAGGGAGAGAGAGAGAGAGAAACAGAGTATAAGCAGGGAAGGGTCAGAGAGAGACAGAGACACGGAATCTGAAGCAGGCTTCCGGCTCTGAGCTGTCAGCACAGAGCCCGACGCGGGGCTCAAACCCGTAGACTTTAAGATCATGACCTGGGCCAAAGTCAGACGCTCAACTAACTGAGCCATCCAGGCAACCCTCTACTTTTCAGATTAGTAGAGAAAGTAAAATTTTCAACATGCGCCCGTCTGATCCAAATTCACGCAGTTGAATCAATTGTGCTCATCTGTACGTATTTGAAGCTTCAACCCCTCCCTCTGCCTTCAGTTCCACAGTTATCTATACATAGCATGCATGGTCTACAGCCATCTTATGATCCCTTAAAAAATTAGAGTTTGGTTTTGTTGTATTTTGTTTGGATGGAGTTTCAGAGACAGAATCCTTGCTGTAGCTATTGTGTATTTGAATTATTGTAGCTTTATTTTTTCCACATAAGAAATCTGAACCCAAACTATAGCCATTAACCCTGCAGACGCGGTTAGATCTGTCACAAAGCCTAGGATGGCAAACAATTCTGTGCCAACTCAAGTAGGTTTCTGTGGCTGAGGTGTTTGAGAAGCATTTTACGGCAATCTCTAGTCTTAGCAGTGATATTGATTAGTAATATCTCCTGTTTTTGGAAGCACAGTTAGAAAGCAGTGGCCTGACTGTCATGTATTTTCTTATCCTGTGCCTGTGCCTATGGAGGATTAAATCCTCAGGATTTGTCCCATTATGCTGCTCTATGCTTTATACTTTGTGCTTTTGAAAGGGTGTTGTACCTGTCCTGAAGACTTGTTCATTTTCTATTCAATAGTAAATCAGAAAATTCATTTGTAAATCAAGGAGGCTATGAAAGAGTGTTTCCACATAAGCAAGTGCAGCATAAGATGACATAAAACAAAGCACACAGTGAACTGGAAGAACTCTATTTATTTGTATAATTTATCACTTGGACTTCATGGTGTACTTTATTTCTCAGTTACAATACTTATCCCCTCAGGAAGCGTTGGCCAGCTTCTTGACATAGAGAAATGAAGGAATAGATTTAATGTGAGAGGAAAAAGCAATGAGAGATCACAGGCAAGCACCTACTGGGTCTATCAAGATAGAAAGATAGAAGAATTTGGCAAAGAAACACAACAGTGCAAAACTGCAGTTTGAAGGTCAATAAATCCTGTGTTCCTATTCCACCAAGTAAAACAGACTCAGAATTCTCTCCATCAGTTTGATTGGACTCCCTTGAAGTCTGCCCGTGAGAATACCTGAGTAGTGCTCCCTTCCATTATTACTCAACTGTCTGAGAAACCTGGAAGCTCATAATTGCTTATATTACATTAAGGAACCATAAGGTCCTCAGAAATTAAGGATGTGAAGAAAGAAATCTTTTGTACAGTTGGTTTTGGCATTCTTTCCGTAGAGAGTTGAGTCACCTCTTCAACAAGTCCAGGACTTGACTCTGTGAAGACTGGCAGAGAGAGCAGTAGGAGACAATTGGCTTTGTGTTTTAACCATTTGCACACTTGACCATCCTTTTTAGGGGCTGGTAGTCTTCAGGACAAAATGAATTGTGGCCACATGTGTCTTCATACCTTAGGGGATTCTTATAAAGGGGACTGAAAAGCTAGATTCTTGTAGATGTTACAAGTTGGTACTATTCTGGTAGCTGAGGTATGTGTTGTGTTGATCGTCAGTAATTAAGTTCAGTATTTTCTGGAATGAGGGGTGAGTTAAGAGAGTCTCAAAAGCCATCTGAACATCTTTATGGATTTAGTTTTTTGTCCTGCCATGAACAGCTTTAAGAGTATTAATATAATGTAGTAACATAACATAGGAGATGAAATAGATCTTTGGTAGACAGACCTGCATATAAATTTGGTGTCCCTACTAATTAGCTGAGGTGATGTTGAGGAAAGTGGCTTAGTTTCTTCTCTGATCTTCAATTTCCAACTCTGTTAGGAAGGAAGGCAGGCAGGCAGGCAGGCAGGCAGACAAGCCTACCATGTAAGAACATGATGAAAAGTGGGAAGAGGGAATACCTAGGAAAGAAGTTATAGTTTAAAATTTAAAGGAATTACTATAAGGGAGCTATACCTTTGATCTGAAAGGTTTGGAGGGCATGCTTGGTTATAGGTCATTTTCTCCTGGTTGAGGGAGAAGGAGGAGTAGAAAAAAGAAGAGAACAAAGGGAGACATAGCAGAAGATCCATAGCTTCTCTGGCCATAAGGAATTGGGTGGGTTTTTAAAAACATTTTATTTGGGATTTTAAAGCAAAGCAAGTCTCTCACAGTGTCCTCTTAGACAAGATGGAGATATGTAGGCTGATAACAGTTAGGAAGTTTCACAAATTGAACAACCATATTCATGGGATGTTTTCATGGATTAACATGAGGCTGGAGGAGGGTGATCTGCCAGAAACCTCTGGCCTTCTGCCCCAGCTCTGTGTGGATGTCATGAGTGACACCATGAAAAAAATGAATGACATGGTTATCAAATGTTCAGGAGTCACAAAGCCGGAGGGGAGGGCCAATATGCCCCCAAACAGAGTATGAATTTAGAGAGATTTTGAGGGACTGGAACAGTGGGTTCAAATCAAGAAGACCTAAAGGAGGATTTAAAACCACAACCTTCTATTAGATACATGTTGAAGGCCCAAAATCTAGAAGAATGTTAGTGATCAGTTTAGCGTGAGCTAATAAGCAGTGTAGGTACTCCAACCAGTACTGTGGTCTTAAGTTTCATTAAAACAATCATTCTTGGGATTCCTGCGTGGCTCAGTTGGTTAAGCGTCCAACTCTTGATTTTGCCTCAAGTCATGATGTCACCATTCATGGGATTCAGTCCCATGTTGGGCTCCACGTTAACTCTGTGCTGACAGCATGGAGACTGCTTGGGATTCTCTCTCTCTCTGTCTCTCTCTGCCATTTCCTTCCTCTCTCTCTCTCTCAAAACAAGTAATTAAACTTAAGAAGAAGGTTCTCAAACTTGAGCTGAATCATAATCACCTGGAGGGCTTGTTAAATCGCAGACTGCTAGGATCCATCCCTAATGTTTCTTTTTTTAAACTATTTAAAAAAATGTTTATTTATTTATTTTTTGAGAGTCAGAGAGAGACACCACAAGCAGAGGAGGGTCAGAGAGAGAGAGATACAGAATCTGAAAGAGGCTCCAAGCTCTGAACTAGCCGTCAGCACAGAGCCTGACACGGGGCTCGAACCCACGAACTGTGAGATCATGACCTGAGCTGAAGTCAGACGCTTAACCAACTGAGCCATCCAGGTGCCCCCCCTAATATTTCTGATTCATATATTTGGGTTGGAGCTGGAGAATTTACATCTTGAGCAAGTTCCCAGGTAACGTGGATACTTCTGCTCTGGGCACCCCACATGGAAACTACTACATTATAAGAAAAACTTTGCTAAATCTAGGAAGATGACTGTAATCTCCTGAAGTATTGAAACAATTTTGGATCCTGCCTTTCCAGTTAGGACAAAAGCCAGAAGGGTGGAAAGAATTCTAGAAAGAAGGCAATATTGAGGACCATTGAGGAAAGAGGAGCTTATGGAAAAGAGAAAACTTCAGAGATGTGGTAGCTGCCTTCAGACATTTGAGAGATCAACATGGTGTAGTGTCTTGGTGAAGAGTGTATACACTGGAACCAGATATACCTGGATTTGATTCATAATTTTGCCAATCTTTTATATATTTAACAAACATTTCTATGGTGCTTACTAAGTACCAGGCACTGTTCCAAATGCTTTATGCATATTAACTCATTTAATCCTCATAACAACCAAAGCTATAAAGTAGGTTCAGAAGGGTTGACCAACTTTCTTAAGGTCATGTTCCTGGTAAGTGGTGGAACTGGGATTCAAATCTAGGCAGTCATTGTGCATTCATTCCATGTTATTATACTACTATATGATGTGATCTCTCCACTATTGACTCCTCTCCACTTTTTGGTTGTGATTCCTTAGTGACACTCCAAATACTTTGTGACTCAGTTCCTTCACCTTTAAAATAGAGACAGTCCTTTTCTCGTATGGTTGTTCTGAAGAGACCAAAAGAGATATATTTGTAGAGCATCTAGCTTGTGTCTACTGTGTAGACTTCTGGGATACCCAAAACCAAAAGCAGTGGGTAGAGTCAGTGTGTGTGGGTCACACTATGACTCAAGAGTCTTAAAATCCACCTGTTGGTTATTGGGTCTACAAACAAAGCCAGGGCTTCAAATTTGAGAGATTTCTTGGAATCCAAATTGGGACAGTCACAGATAGTATCCACACCTTGAGACGGAGGCTGGACTAACTGATATTCTGACTTTAGAATTCTATAGCTGTAAAATACTGAGTTCATTCATTTGAAGGTGTCAGTCTCATCAGATTGTTTGATTATTTCTCCCTTTGCTCACTTGAAAGTTTTGTGCAGATTCTAAGAGACTCTGCCTGTCACTGTTAAGACAGTTATAAATATGTTACCCAAAGTATTTTCTATTCTTTCCTCATTCCTCACTCTTTAGCAGCACAGACACCTGCTCATAGTCTGTTGCTCTCCAACACTTTTCTCTAAATAAGTTAATAACATTTATTCTTACATCCAGTAGCTATTTCTTGCCTGGTTTCCTTCTACCTTGTTTTTCATTAGTGGCAGTGTGTTTTGATTTCACTGGTATCTGAAGCCCTCAAATTTTAAAGCAGTAATGATTATTTTCAGCGATAGTTCATTAGGTTCATGAAGTAGGTTGCATGCTTCCCCTGATTTACATTTAGAAATTTGGTAAGGAAAACCAAGCATCAGAGGAGAAAACGTTTTCTGGGGTGCGCTGGTTTCTTGAGGTTTTGTACACCTGGCGGTAGGACTGACGTTTATGCCAAAGGCCTGTGACAGTAGAGCTTACTTGAAGTGCTTTCCCAGCTCCAGTTTGGCTTCTGCGTGTACAAGCAGCTCCCTTCACTGGGCCGCATCAGGAACTAATTAATAACTCATGAAGCTGTTGAGCTTATTACATGCTAGTAGCTGTTTCAGGAGCCCATAAATCCAAAATGGATAGAGCTGACTGTGGGGAAGGACAAATGTCTAACTAGGTACTTACAGAAGCAAGGGACACCTGCCAAGAGAGGGGAAGCCCTGGTTTCTATTAAAGGGCTCAGTTGGACGTCTATGTGGGAGATCACAGAGAACTTGCCAGAAAAGGTGATGCTTGAGCTGTTTTGAAGAATTAGCAGTATTTGGCCTGGTAGAGGAGTGTGTGTGTGTGTGTGTGTGTGTGTGTGTGTGTGTAAATTAGGTAAACATATGCATATGGGACACACGACTCCCATATCTTTTCCCCAGTGGGTTTCCAGGACCCTAGCAACCAGGTCTTTATTCTAAAGATAGTAGTTTGAGAAAGATTTTTCTGGAAACCTGAGACAGCCCAAGAAAAAGACCTAAGGGTATTGCATGAGGGGTATCCTGAATTATCCCCAATCATATCAATCAATAAGTAAAAGGTAAAGTTGAGAAAGTCTCCCAGAAAGGAGAAGAAAAAGATGGTGATGGTAAATTGGAGAAGAAAAAACCCCAAGATGATTAAAAAGTAAGCTTAGTCAGCCCAACATCTTAATAAAAGAAATATCAAGAAAAGAAAGTGGAAAATAATAAGCCAAAGAGAACTGGTGGAAGAGCAGACTAGAAGAAGATGAGGAAAAAGTGACTGTACTTGAAGATAGCTCTGAGGAAATCACCCTGCATACAGCTAGGACATGGAGGTACAGACTAAAGGAAAACTCTAAGTCGTTCACAAGATAAATGAAAGCAAAATCACCCCTAGACTCATCCTGCTGAGAATGCAGCCAATCAACTGTAAAGGGGCCAGGGATTGTTACTTGAAAAGAAATAAGCATTAGACAGTAGCTCTAACTCTTCATCAGCAACAATAGATCCAGATATGAGCAGAAAACTTTCAAAATGTTGAGGAAAGTCTTCAACCCCAAGTTCTATACCAGCTAAGGTGGAAGTCAAAACTAAGCATAAATTGAAAATCCATTCAGATAAGTAAGACCGGGCTCATTAACCTTACTGAAAGAACTGTTAAAGGATAAACTTGAATGAGAAAAGAATGAACCAAGAAAGACTGGTAGGTTGCAGGGAAAAATAGTGAGCTGATAAATATGATAGGGAATCTAAATTTGGTAAAACACCACCAAATATAATAGTAATTACTTTTTTTTTCTTTCTTTTCTATCCCTTGTTACACCCACCCATCCCACCCACCTTCTCTCTGGTAACCATCAGTTTGTTCTCCATAGTTAAGAGGCTGTTTCTTGATTTGTCTCTCTGTCTCCTTTCCCCTCTCCCCTTTCTCTTAAATTCCACATATGAGTAAAATCATATGATATTTGTCTTTCTCTGACAGACTTGCCTCACTTAGCACTATACCCTTAGCTCCATCCATGTTGTTGCAAATGGCAAGATTTCATTTTTTATGGCTGAATAATATTCCAGTGTATATCTGTACTGCATCTTCTTTATCCATTCATGTATCAACAGACACTTGGGCTGCTTCCAAATTTTGGCTAATAATAACTACTTTTGTTGTGTTTTTTAAGAATAATACAGAACTTAGCAACTGTATCATAATAGCATGGGGTGAGGAGGAAGTGGAAGTAATATCTTTCACAGTCTTCATATTACTCTAGAGAAGAAGAGAAAGTTTTTAGTATAGTTGACATACAATATTACATTAGTTTTAGGTGTACAACTTAGTGATTTGACAAGTATATACATTATGTTCTGTTCACCACAAGTATCATAACTATCTGTCCCATTACGTTACCATTACAGTATCATTGACTGTATTCCTTACGCTCTGCTTTTTATTCTTGTGACTTACTCATTCTATAACCAGAGGCCTGGATCTTCCTCTCCCTTTCACTCATTTTACCCACCCACCAGCCCCCTCCCCTCTGGTAACCATCTGTTTGTTCTCTGTATTTATAGTTCTGGTTTGCCTGGGGGGGGGGTTGTTTATTTACTTTTTTTAGATTCCATTTATGAGTGGGATCATATGGTATTTGTCTTTGTCAGTCTGATTTATTTTGTTTAGCATAATACCCTCTGAGTCCACCCATGTTGTTTCAAATGGCAGGACTTCATCCTTTTAATGGCTCTGTAATATTCCATTCTGTATATAAATCACATTTTCCTTATCTATTTATTTGTTGGTGAACACTGAGGTGTTTCCATGTCTTGGCTATTGTAAGTAACGCTGCAATAAACATAGAGGATGTATGTATCTTTTCAAGTTAGTGTTTTTGTTCTCCCTGGGTAAATACCCATTAGTAGAATTATTGGATCATGTGGTAATTCTATTTTTAATTTTTCTGAGGAAACTCCATACTGTTTTCCACAGTGGCTGTACTAATTCCCACCAGTGGTGCACAAGGGTTCCTTTTTCTCCACATCCTCACAAACAGTTGTTGTTTCTTGTCTTTTTGACTTGGTTGGTATACAGATTTAGGGATGACCTTCATAGAAATAGAATGACTTCCAGACTGGTGGAGGGGAATGCAAAAATTCAACCGATCGATCCTATAGATAACAGGAAGTAAGGGAAAACATATCAAGGAAACAAGAACAAAATAAGACAATTGAAATAAGTCCAAGTCTATATTTAACGCCAATAAAGAGAAATGAGTTAAGCTCTCCAGTTTTAAGACAAAGATTGCCAGATTGCATAAAAATACAAACTCTGGTGACATATCGCTCACAAGCATCAAACCTAAAACATGATGACTCAAAAAATGTTATACATGTAATGGGTTGCAAGCAGCTATATGAGATAAATATGCAAAAACTGGCAAAATTCCAGGCGCCTGGGTGGCTTAGTCGCTTAAGCGTCCGACTTCGGCTCAGGTCATGATCTCATGGCACGTGCGTTCAGGCCTCCATCAGGCTCTGTGCTGACAGCTAGCTCAGAGCCTGGAGCCTGTCTTCAGATTCTGTGTCTCACTCTCTCTCTGACCCTCCCCTGCTCATGCTCTGTTTCTCTCTGTCTCAATAATAAATAAACATTAAAATATTTTTAAAAATATGCTAAAGTAACAACATCCATCTTAGGTAAAATAATATATTAAGATGAGACTTTGAAAAAGACAAATGTCATCATCATTGATCATTTGGGCCAAAATGTAATGACTGAGATTTATCTTTATCTGTGCATTTCTGCTGAAGTGTGCCATATTTATGCAGTTAATTCAACCATTTTTAAAGAGCTTTTTTACACACTGTTGAAGTGTGAATAATTCTTTTGAACAGAATCCTATCGAACACGTTACTGTGTCCGTGTCCAAAATGGTGGCATATGACCTCCATGAGCAGTTCTGCACCCCTGGGTGTTCACCAGCACTTAGAGAATAGCTGGCAATTCTTGCTGATCAATGGCTTCCAAGTCTGTCTTCCTAACTCTTGAGAGGTAGTTTGTCCACCGTGAGATTCTAGGCCCAAATCAAATATCCTTTTGAGCCAGTTTTTAAGCATATGAAAATTGCTGAAGCAGATTTAATTTTAAACTTGCTTCATGTAGCAGTATCATAATTACCTCTGCCTTTTAAAATATAATATCAGCTAGGTCTTTAAGGATTATCATTAAATTTACAAACAAGATGGTGTGAAGAGAGCCCTTTCACCCCTCCTTCAAACACTTTTCCTACCAACAGAGTTAGGCAGAAACCGTAATCCGTTTAACGTTCTGTTAAGGGTTCAGATACTTCTTCTTCTCCTCCTAACTGGCCCTTGCTGCAGAAAACAGTCCCATGTTCTTACTAATCAGGCCAAGCCAATCTCTTTGTCAATAGCAGGGCCCAAATTATAATATGGGATGAGCCTGCCCTCTGTCCAGGAGAGAAGCCAAGTTGTGTAACCCTACAGCAGTGACGGAGCAGGGTTACACGGTGTGGGTGGAAAACTGCTCTTGCTCATGCATAGAAGCAGATCAGCTTTGGGTACTCGCTCCTCTCAGCTGGGTGCCTTGCCCAGAAGGGGGTGGGGCTGGTAGCCTGAGAAACTGGGTATTTTTCCCAGGCTTCTGGGTCACTGCTTGCCGCCTTTCAAGGCCCTTTAAAAAGCACCTCGAGGAAACTTCTCATTGGCAGCTGAAGAACGTGATAGCTCCAGGGGAAGAAACTGGGCAGGACCAGAGAAGAATTTGCTCCCCTACCTATTTTTCAGGGCTCAAAGAAAGTGGGATTTAGCACATTCATTTTAGACACAGGGCAAAAAGGTAGCAGTTTAAAACATGTTTTGTTCTGTTTGGATTTTTAGGCTTCGAGTAATCTGATTTCCT
This sequence comes from Hyaena hyaena, assembly GCF_003009895.1. NCBI lineage: Eukaryota > Metazoa > Chordata > Mammalia > Carnivora > Hyaenidae > Hyaena > Hyaena hyaena. The sequence continues at coordinate 1,249,492 of NW_024081126.1, read as the reverse complement.
TGCTACTTACGTAAAACAATTTTAATCACATAGATATTTGCCTGATATTTAATAGTTTGGACTAGAGCATGATGTTAGCAACACCATACTCCCGAAATGCTGTGATAGCTGTCTGTAATTAAAAGGATTTCATATCTGAGATTTTCCTTCAGAAAACCATCTACTTCTCGGGGCGCCTGGGTGGCTTAGTCGGTTAAGCGTCCGACTTTTGCTCAGGTCATGATCCCGCGGTTCATGGGTTCGAGCCCCGCGTCGGGCTCTGTGCTGACTGCCAGCTCAGAGCCTAGAGCCTGTTTCAGTCTGTGACTCTGTCTCTCTCTGACCCTCCCCTGCTCACACTGTCTCTCTCTCTCTCTCCTAGAAATAAATAAAACGTAAAAAAAAAAAATTAAAAAAAAAAAAGAAAACCATCTACTTCTCACAACAAGAGTCTGTTCTATTTTACTCGAGTCATTTATTCCAGAATTATGGCTATCAATTCTGTGCTTTTTTTTTTTGACTGATGTGTTTAGGTCAAATAAAATGTTAATCTGTTTTGGAGGTACCTTATGTACCAGCTTGTTCAATTTGTTTGTGAGCCCATATGTATGCTGAGCCCCTTATCCATTTCAAATGGTTTTTCCCTTTATTTTTATTAATTATCAAAGGAATAACATCCTTATTATTTAAAAATATTGGGGCACCTGGGTGGCTCAGTCGGTTTAGCATCCAACTCTTGATTTCGGCTCAGGTCATGATCTCAGTTTCATGAGTTCGAACCCAGCATCAGGCTCTGAGTTTACAGCAGGGAGCCAGCTTGGGATTCTCTCTCACTTTCGCTGTCTCTCTCTCAAAACAAAACAAAACGAAACAAAACAAAACCTTAAAGAAGAAAACTTAAAAAAAACATCACAGGAAAGGTTGAACATAAAAGGGCCGCATTCCAGTGTCACCTTTGTGGCATCACTTAGCTTGAAAAATAAAAGAGCTTTTCTGCAACATGTGGCCATACTTCTGGAATTCCAGAACGTCTGACTAGAAAGAGCCTTGGAGATCATTTATTCAAACCATTTCAATTCCAGAGAGCAGTATTTAACCCCAAAAAGGGGAGGTAACTAGTCTGAGGTTATCATTTCCCTATGCTCCTGTCTTGGCCTTGAACCCAAATCCTTGCCATCTAGGACCTCTTCTGCTATATCACACTGCTGGCAAGTTTTTAATCTTTAACCATTCACTTTGAATACCTTTCATTAATTAGTATTCGGATCACAAAAGCAAAGATACTTTCTATAATGTAGAAACTCACCCTTCCTCTTGTCACCCACTATTGAAATGTTGGTATATTCCCTTCCAGGCATTTTTTTGTGTCTCACTTTTGTACAAAAATGGGATGAATCTTCACCTAATTTTGTGCCTTTTTCCCTTAATGTGTGATGAACATTGTTTCATGATAGTGAACATTATTCCTCAGAATTATTTTTAATAGTTACATGCCAATTTGCAATGGAGAGCCCGTAATATTTTAAGTCTCATTAATGTTCATTTAACAAAATGAATTTTTCAACAGAAAGATGTTGTCTTGAATATAGCTGATTTCAAAATCCTCGAATATTTTCTATGCTGTATGAAAACCTTGGAATGTAGAAATCATGGTTGTTCTATAACTTAGAAAATTCTTGGAAGAAATTTTTAGTGAACCTTTAAAACCCAAAGTTATGTCACTAGATTAGATATCCTGTAGTTAAAGTAAATAAAATTAGATCACTTTAGAGAACAAATCTGTTTATCTCTGACTTGGTCAAAGATGACTTAATCATTAAGCTAAACAGCCACACCACTGTTTTATTAGCCATGTGCAAGAAGTGTTAGAATAATCTGCCTTATTACTTGGTAGATAAAGCCTCTGCCTTCTCATCGTCTTTTATAACGCTAATAAAACAAATAATAACAATAGTAGTAAAAATAGAAGCAGTTACTATCTATTGAGAGTGTAAAGGGTGCCAGCTATGTGCCAAGGTCCTTACAAACATTACACTTAATCTTCACAACTGCCCAAGGAGGTAGGCTCTAGTTTTTTCCCTCTTTATGGAAAAAAGAACTGTAGCTCAGAGAGGTTAAGTAACCGGCCTGAGATGGCACAGGTAGTGAGTGGCCTAATAACCTCACCTCAAACCTCACTTCAAATCTCAAAATGAGGGCTGGGCTCTCCAAAGTGATTCTGATGGATTTCTTCCTTGCTGATGTAAATTTCTGTATTAGTCGTGGTTCTTAACCTTTTCGGGACTGTGGAACATTGGAGAATCTATATCATTGCCTAGAAAATGGTATATTTGAAAGTAAATGCAAAGTTTTAATCAATTTTAGAAGTCACAGTCTGTAGCCTGAAAGCCCCTACACTTGAGCAGTATCCTTTTGGTCTTTATAATTGTTCTGGAATCTTTTGCAGCAATAGTTTTACCAACTAAAATTGTGACATTTTTTGCAGGAGTAGAGTATTAGTAAATGAAAACAGAGATGGTGGGAAGCATTTGTTACATATTTCACCTGTTCCTCATTTGTTTCTGGGACCAGCCAGCTCTAGGGGGGACCTCTAAAAATGTTAATACTAACACTGAATTCTAACTACAAAATAACTTCACAGACATGATCTCACAGCCAAATAACTAACTCTCAAGATACTCAACAATTAGTTAATGAAATACACAGTGAAACGTTCATGTTCCCCCCACTTAGAATAGGTTAGATTAAAGGAACAGAAGAAAATTATATAAATATTATCTGTACAACATGTTAAGAGGATAAAAAGAAATCTGGAAGTCTAATGAAAAAAAAATCATGAACATCACAAAACCTACGCAGTGGGCTGGTAGTTTTCTATGTCCCTGCCCCTGTCATTCATGCAAATAATTGAGAGTAAGTTGTTTTTGAGTGCTTTTTCTTTTCTGGTCATCTCTAAACTCTATGATGCTCCTGATGATGTTAGATTTAATAATTTTAATTATTAAAATTAATTATTAATTGTAGAACTAATAATTTTAATCAGTTGATTTATTTCCCCAGTGTGATATAAAACAGGAAAATAAATATCTTCTGCTTAAATTTAGAAAGATAAATCACAATAGATAAGGCTGTTCATTTAACTTTTCTATTTTGCTACTGGAATGACAGACTTTACCAGATAATACATTCTAAAATCCCATTAGGAAAATGTGCTAAATGGAATCTCCTTAAAGTACATAGAAAAACATTCTTTTTAGGGGAAGTGAGAGGAAAGTAATGGGGACAGTGGGTAAGACATTTGGCTCGGTGTGATCTGTGCTGTTTGAAATGTCTTAGAATTGAATGGCTAAAATGTAATGCTTTTCTTCCATTTCCTGAAATGTATTTTGAAAGTAAAAATGTGGCATTGTCCTTCCACAATACAAATAAATAACATTCTCAGTTAATACTTACATTATGAGTACTTCTATAAAAACTAGGTACCTTGATTATTTGTCTTTTAGAATATTTGTAATATTTAGAGTATTATAAACATTTATTATTATTTAGAATAAATAATTCTGTATTTATTATAGAATATTTATATTTATAAAAATTTATAATATTTATAATTATAATTTATTATTTATAGTATTTTTCTTTTAGAATCCTTATTCTTTTAGAATATTTATATTTTAGAATATATATTATATATTTAGAATATATAATATGCAACATATTTGAGAATTAAAGGCCATTCCACATGGAAATCTGAGGCTCCATCTAAATGTCTTCTCTCTTGTTATGTCACTGCTATTGGTTCAGAGCTTGGTCTTTCTTTTTGATCAGTAGGAGTCTAATTCTCCCAGGGCTTAAGTTGGATGTTCACAGAGGAATAGTCATTCTTGCAGGCTACTGATACAACATTTACTATACTGCAAGGGAAGGAGAGGGTGCCTCCACTCAGTCACTTTTACCATCTATAAAATGTTTGTTGGAGGATATGGAAACTAACAGGCTTAATTATTAGCAGTCAATGTATGAACAAGTATCCTACTGACTGGTCTGAAAGAGTTGAAAATGTTTAACTCACAGAGAGGCAATGATATGGCATTTGGGGAGAAGAAAGCTACTCTTTTTGTAATACCCATGGGCAATTGAATATAAATGACAGGTCATAATTTCAGGCTTCTGTGAAAGTCATGGGCTCTTGAGCTCTGCTAAGCAGACCTGAAGAGAGCTTGAAAGCTGAGCGGTCAACCAAATTAAGCCGTTTCATCTTTTAGGAATGAAAGATGATGTGAAGTAATTTGTCTGCAAGTATTACCAGCCCACCATGACTATGGTGGTGTAGACAAAAGGTGTTTGGCTTTTCTTTTGCTTTGCTACGTTTTCTCAGAACCTCACTGTCCTGATGTGGACTCTGGGCCAGTCCCAGAGCAGCTCATTAGAAATGCATAATCCCAGGCTCTCCCCCAGAACTGCTGGGCTAGAATCTGCAAAAAAGATGGCCAGGAGGTCCATCAATGCCTGAGAAGCTCTGATTTAAATCACTGAAGCCATGCCTGAATAATTGTCACCATTATGACCCTGATGATTTCATGTAGCTTCCAAAGGTGCCTATCAGTTCTCTAAAGGCAAATATCCTCACTAGGAAATTTGACCTGCTAGTTTGGAAAACTAAAGGCTTATAAAGAGCCTTGGGTTTCTTCCTGAGAGATTTTCTTCCCTTTCTCCCCTAATTTCTTCTAAATATTGTGTAGTCCAATAAAGCCTAACTAGTAACACAGTTAGGTGAGATTTGTGAATCTATGACACCTAAAAACCCCACAGCTCACAATTTACACCAGTTTTATCCTCTTTTCCCAAAAACTATTTCTAGAATGACAAATCAGAAATAAAGGAATTCGCCTTTGCCCCCTTACTCTCTACATAAGCTAGGCAATGCTCTGTCTTGGCCAAATGAGTAAAAACTCTGAAAGAGAATTATCAATAAACTAGAGAGCATACAAACTGATTACTGAATGAGAGGAAGATGGTTATGCCCATTTATCACTATTAAGTACCAAACTGTATTTCATAGTTTCAGAAAATGGAGAGGAAACTGATTTCCTTTTGAGATAGTTTCTATCTGGTGACAACCAACATGGATTAAATGAACGCACTTCTATAGGCTTTATAAACACTTTCAACTTATTTTTAAAGGCCTTGCTCTGAGACTCTAGAAAGACTGTATGCTTTCTTTCTTACTGACTTACGTGAGAAGTTAATAGTTTGCAGAGAAATTCAATGAAGCGATGGATAGAATGCTTTAGAGAAATGTATTTCAGAGAGCAGAACAATAATAGTGATGTCAAAACAGTACCGCCATGTTCTCTATTGCACTTAACCAGCACTAGGCCCGGCACGTCCGTTTCTCCTCATCAGCCAGATAAAGTGAAGTAGGAAAAAATCAATCCTGTATTTCACTGAATCTTATAATACAGTTCTCTCTTCTCTGCCTTTAAAAAATATCCCCTTGGAAGGAAGCCAGAATTTTCTTAGGCAGTTTAGACTTTCTGAATAGAGGAAAATTGGAAAGGGGGATATAGCAAAGGAATATAGAAGTAAAAAATTAACTTTTAAGGTCAAAATTCCTATCTAACAGATCGACTAGTCTGATTATTTTTCCAAGTATCGTGTAGATACCAGTGTTTTAAACTGAGTCATAATTGGGGCACCTGGGTGGCTCCATTGGTTGAGCGTCTGACTCTTGATTTTGGCTGTAAAATCCCATGATCTTACATCATGGGATCGAGTCCTGCATCAGGTCCTGTGCTGTGCATGGAGTCTGCTTAAGATTCTCTCTCTCTCTCTCTCTCTCTCTCTCTCTCTGCCCCTCCCCCACTTGCATGTGCACATAATAAATTAGGTCATAATTAATGATTTAACTGAAGTTATGCTGCATTCTCAACCCTCAGGAACACTGGGAAACCAAATTACTTTTTGAATTCACATTTCTCCTGCACTGACAGAAAACATGAGATCATTGAAACCCCCAAGTTGGGTGAGATCTCTCAGGATCTCAGAGGCAAGTGTTTGATAAAGAAGGGAAACTATGAAAAGAAAGGTTTTGCTTTGATGATTGAAGACAAGGTTCAAAACCAAATTGAATATCAATTTGGGAAGCCTTCCAACCCTGCTTAGGAATGAGTGAAGGAGGTGGCCACTCCAAGTGTTCAATGCCAAAGAAAGAGACCTGAATCCAAACTTCCTAGACTCTGCCATCTTTAAAAACAAAGTCAAGGCTTTATTCCCACAGTGCCTGGAACACAGACAAATACTTTGTCAATGTTGATTGAAGGAATGAATCAAGAAGTGAGGACTTCATCCTCGCTCTTTTCATACATTCAATGGAATTCCTTTTCCATGTAGGAGACTTAGTCGTGTAGAACTTTGGGCTGGTGCCATTGTGAAAAATGCCGTTCACAACTCCACATTTCATACAGTGCTGTTGACAAATTAAAAATAAAGCTTCAATCTGGAAAGCTCTGATTCTCTTTCTCCTTACTTTTATAATCCTGGGAAAGATGTTTATTCACTCGATCGAGTCTTAGTTTTCTTACTCCAAAATCATCATCTTTTATATCTCATCCCACTCTAAAAACCGATAAATCTGGCTCAAGGGCTTTAAGTCTGCCTCTAAACAGTGTCAGATGAGAGACTAGGAATTGTAAGAGAGGGAGATCATAAATTCTTAAGTTTCATCTAAAACTCATCTTCATTTCTTGAAAGCAAATTATAGATACTGTTTGGTTAAGCCATACCCACCCGTGTAAATGCCAAACATAGGTCTAGTTTTAAAGTGTAGTAAAAAGTGTATCCCATTATTTTTCTCAACAGCCTTATTGAGATATAATTTACATACCGTGCAACTCACTCACTTAAAGTTAGTGTACAATTTAGTGTTTTTGAAATATATTCACACAGTTGTGCAGCCATCATCACTAATTTTAGATCATCTATACCACACTCAAAAGAATTCTGATACTTGTTAGCACTCACTCCTCATTTCATCCCCAACTCTAAGGAACCATTGATCTACTTTTGTCTATGAATTTGTCTGGTGACATCTCACATATATATGGAATCAAATCATATATGGTCCTTTGTGACTCAATTTTTTTAACTTAATATTTTCAAGGTTTATCTGTTATGTAGCATGCGTCAATACCTCCTTTCTTTTTATTGCTGCATAATATCCCATTACATGGACATATCACATTTTATTTTCCATTCATCAGTTGATGAACTTGGGGTTGTTTCATTTTTTGGCTATTATGCATAATTCTGATAAGAACATTTATGTGCAAGTCTTTGTGTAGACATATGGTTTCCTTTCTCTTAGGTATATACATACCTAGAAATAAAATTGGTGGGTCATATGGTAACTTTATTTTTAACCTTTTGAAGAACTTCCAGACTGTTTTCCAAAGTGCTGCAGCATTTTACATTTCTGTCAGCAGAATATATGGGTTCCTATTTATCCACATTCTCAGTAGCAATTAGTATTTTCCACTTTTTGGATTATTACTATCCGAGTAGGTATAAGGTAGTATCTTACTGGGATTTGGATTTCCATTTCCCTTATGGCCAGTGATGTCCAGCATCTTTTCATTTGTTTGTTTATTGATTAGCTTTGTATCTTTTTTTTGAGAAATGTCCTCTCACATCCTTTGCCTATTTTTAAATTGTGTTGTCTTCATATTATTGAATTCTTTATATATTCTAGATCCAATGCCTTATGAGATATATGATTTGCAAAGTTTTTCTCTCATATACCCCCAAATGAAATACAAATTCCATCCTTGAATGCATTAATTTACTTTTTTAGAAGTATTGGAATCCTAGAGAACAGGTAGCTTGATCTCAATCCAAATAATTGTCTATTACACAGAGACATGAAGAATCTAGCTTTAGTCCGAAAACATCTGTGACACAATAGGACCCTATAAAATCACGTACAATGTAAAGTTAGTTATTCCCTGATGAGAGATTTGGTAGCAATGAAAAAATCAGTCTCTAAGTTATGAAGAGAAATAAGTAGTCAAAAGATATGTGATTGAAGCTCCCATAGCTTATTGTTGACAGTTATGGAACACCACTGTGCATTGTGGTTAAGTAAGAAAAGGAGAGTTTAATTCCCGTCTTACCGGGATTGATAGTTATGATGACAACACAAGAACTTTTAAAAAGCTATATATGCTATAAGGTCTTTCAAAATCATTCTTTAGAATTTTTGTTTACTGCCTTCTGTGTATTTTGCAAAGATTGAATGTTTGGCTTCATAATTTTTATTTACATGTTAGACACAAATAAGTATAACACACACACACACACACATATGTACATATATACATAGGATAGAATACGAATTCCCCCCTCTTATGAGCTAAATGACCGTGTGCAAATTAGCTTCTCTATGCCATCATTTCCTAAGTAGTAAAATGGAAATAATAATAGGAATCTTCTCTTAGTGTTGTTATGAAAATTGAATGAGTCAGTAATGCACTGTATGCATCATAAGAATATCTGTCACGTAGTGAATGCTTTGATAAATGTTGGTATTGTTCCTGCTATTTAATTTTTTTTTAAATGTTTTATTTATTTCTAGGAGAGAGAGAGAGAGAGCGTGAGCAGGGGAGGGTCAGAGAGAGAGGGAGTCACAGACTGAAACAGGCTCCAGGCTCTGAGCTGGCAGTCAGCACAGAGCCCGACGTGGGGCTCGAACCCACGAACCGCGAGATCATGACCTAAGCGAAAGTCGGACACTTAACCGACTAAGCCACCCAGGCGCCCCTGTTCCTGCTATTTAAAGGAAAAGGTTTTGGTGATGGTTTGGATTTTTTTGTTTTAATATTTATTTATTTATTTTGAAGGGGGGGAGAGAGAGAGAGAGAGAATGAAAACATAAGCAGGAAAGGGGCAGAGAGAGAAAGGGACAGAAGATCCAAGGCAGGCTCTGCAGAGCCCAGCGTGGGGCTAGATCTCACTAACCACGAGATCATGACCTGAGCCAAAATCAAAAGTTGGACACTTAACCAGCTGAGCCACCCAGGCTCCCCAGTAATGGTTCATATCTTGTTTTAGATGTCTGAGTTTGAGATGTATATGAGATATCCAAGTGGAGATGTGACAAAGCCCGAGGCTGGTGCCCAGAGTAGTGTCCTGGGCCAGAGATAGAGCTTGAATTCAAGATCAAACTACAATGTACTGGATAAATTTGTAGACAGTGAGCACTTGAAAGTGATCCAACCTTGTCCTGGACTGGCCAGTGGGATATCAAAACATTCAGTGACTCTGACTTTTTTGGAGATGTGGCAAATATGGCAACGAGTATGGAGACTGTCATCAAATAGACCATCTTTTGAATTTTACGCCCCATTTACAAGTTGGGTGACCGTGTTGGTACTAAGATTCCATCGATTCGAGAAGAATCATGGACAACTCTCAGGTTTCTGTCTTGAATGTCAGGTAATTTGTAGGCCCAGTTCCTGGGGTGAAGGAAAGTGGAAGGAAGCATGTTTCTCAAAACCTCAGCTTCCTTGAATGGACTTTACTATATCTCACTCACAGATGAGGACCCGAAAGAATGTGAATAAATGTCTGGCAGAGAACCTGGAACATGGTGGGCCCTCACTAATGTTCTTCTGGTCTGTTTTGGGCTCTTCTCCACTTCTTGCATCAGCGGTAAGCATCTCCACCATCCTGCCTACATCTGCTTCCGTTCGTAGAGTCAGACATAAGATAAGAATAGTAAGGAAGGTGGCAGAGCAGGGCAAGTACTAGCGTGAGGTGAACAAGGCCTCACTTTCCTTGGGCATCAAAAAACTAAGTAATCAAGATAAACATTTTAATGCCTTATCTTGAAGAGTCAAAATCAGTGTAAAAAGTCCATGATGAATAAATTATTATATTTTTAATAATGACAGGACTGGTATTCCTGATTTCTCCTCTTGCCTCTAGCTCTAGCGCTCAGCATGGCATGGTGACGAGGTGGAGGCAAAGAAGAAAAGCTTCCACTCCTGGGTGCCCAGGAGTCTTTCATTTTTCCCTAAAGTTGGTAGCTAAGAGCCAGTCAGCCACCTTGTGCCCTTCAATGATCTCTAGATGCTAAAAAGTGTGTTCCAGCAGCCTGTGGTACTGGGTACACTTAGGAATGGGGTTGAGGCCTCCACCAGCCCAGCCCCCAACCTTCTTCTATCAGTTGCAATGTGGGAGTTGGAGCAAGGTTCCCGGGTTTGCCCCACCTCAGTAAACGCAGACCCTTGTGACCCTGAAACTGTTGAGCAAACACACAGTGAAATAACCCAATGCTCTATTAAAGGCTGGAGTTTAAAGGTCGGCTTTGCGCTTATCGGCTGCAAGCCTAGTTCACTCCCTCAATGCCTCTGAAGGTTGTTTTGTACTTGTAATATGGACTGAGAGGACGAGCATTTCCTTTCAGAGTGCATAGCTATTTGCTTTGCAAGGAGCTGTCATTGCCAAGAGGAAAACAGCAGGTCAGGAGCGGGCAGAAGACGAATGCAGGTCCCCGTACAAGGAATGCTTCCTCTTGACTTTGACTTAGAAAGCTCAAGGTACATACGGTACATGTGGTGGCTTGTGGCTTTCCGCTCTTTCCCATGAAAATCCGAAACTTTCCAACCCGAAACAATTTGGTGATTTACACTCTGTCAGCAGTTAGATAATGAATAATTAAAGGACAGATTTGTCAAAGCTCCTGTCTGTCATGAAGAAACCAATCACGGAGTGTTGAGCTGTGGGTCACTTTTCCTCTGACGAAAGCTGGGTATGGGGAGCCAAAGTTTAAAAAGTTACAGTGAGAATTTTTATTTGGATTTAAAGGAAAAAAATGTGCATACTTTTTAAAACGTTTTACTGCAAATGCAGCATACCATCATAACATACATTTATGAATGATCACAATGAGTAGAGATAGAGTCACATGAATTACTCAGAAGCTGCTGCGGAACACAGCCTACACGTCTGTGGCACTTTAAGATTGCAACATTTTGTTTGGTGACCTTCATACCAGTTGCTTGCATGTACCTTAATCTCTCTCTCTCTCAAAAAAGCTGAGCCTGCTGTAGATTGGTCAGTTGTTTCTGTTTTTGATTTTTAATCTAGTTTTTCATTTACCTCCTTCTTTATTACGCCTGGTTTAATTTGTACAAAAAGGATGAAGTTCATGATTATAGAACTCAGAAACCCATCTTTGAGATTTTAGGAAAAATGCGTGCAGAGCTGTCATGACTTGAGGCTGAAAGACCTCCATGGTAAATCAGGTGGTACACCTGAAGTAAAGAATGCTTCAGAAAAATTATAGACTATGTACACAAAGGCACAAAGGTAAGAGTGTAAAATAACTTTTTGTAAGAGTAATTTTCAGATGGAAACTTTAAAACTGAAAGTTTAAAGTAGAGTAAATGTTAGGTCAAGTCGGCTCTTGTGAGGGTGGCCAATCTGGAAATATGGGGTCTGACGTAGATCTTGTTCTTCAGGTGCTCAACACCCCTCTGCGGGAATCGCTTTTGGAGTATCCCCTCTTTATATCTTAATAATTAATGCAAAGACTTTTCAGACTATGCGTAAATATTGCAAGGTCTCTGGGCTGCAGTTGTACATTATACCCATAGAAGTTATTTCTTAAAGAATTAAACAAAATTTTAATTGTCTAAGGAAGAATACTAAATAACTAAGTTGTGATACTTTGTTCAAAGAGGTCTAATTTCCTTCCTCCCTACTTTCCTACCTTCCTTCCCTCCTCCCTCCCTTCCTCCCCCCCTTCCTTCCTCCCTTCCTCCCTTCTCCCCTCCCCTCCCCCCTTCTCCCCTCCCCTCCCCTCCCCTTCCCTTCCCTTCCTCCTCTTTCCTTCCTAGGTAACTACCTAGCTATCGAATTCTCCCTCCTTCTTTCTTCTCTCCTTCCCTCCTCCCTTCCTTCCTTTGCTCAGATACTCTTCTGATGTCTATCTGAGTGCTTAGATTATCTTATTTCAACCTCTATAATTATTAGTTTTAAATCAAAGCAGTTAGTGTAACTAAGAACTGAAAAGCCAAGTTAGTATCTTTTTTTTAACCTCTTACTATTCATCCAAACTTAATCTTCTCTTTTTCCACATTATTACAGTTATTACTAAAACTAGCATTTATGCAGAAAATATCAGCTTTCTTTGACTCTTTGACTTAAGATATTCATATATATATATGCATATATATATATTTAACTCACTGATGTATTCTATTTCTTTAAATAGCTAGCCTGTTTTGAAAAATCTTTACTGACCTCTCTAAAATAAATGTGAAGAGCCACAGAATTTGTGGACAAGCATTATGCAGGAAACCATTAACCTGACTCCATTTTCAGGAGAAAATGTAAAAAATTTCACAGCAGATTACAGCTGTTGGACTAAACATTAGTCTATTAATAAGCAGGGAGAACAATCGAGTTACTTTCCCTGCTGAGCTAAAATACAGTACTGCTGTCTTTTCTCTGTGGTGTTCTCCATCATGAGTTACTGGGTCCTCGGAGTTTCCTGTCAGAAAACCCATTTCTATCAACTGGCCATTTCACGTTCCTGGGAACGGGTGCTGTGGCGGTGAGGTAACACACTGAATTTTAATGTGAGAGTGGCCTGCCCTGATCTCAGAAATGGGTCATGCACATGTGAACCCATGAAAGCAGTCGGGATCAGGTTTAAAGCAAAGAAAATCCATCATACTAGTATACAGCGTTCACCATGTTTCTACTAAAACATGTGTGCAGGTAGCTTATATTCAAGAGTTTCAAATCACCGTTTCTATAGGACCTTTTGGTTCCCTGTTGTCCTTTTCCTTTGCTTTTCACTGAGTGGCTTTGCGGCCACTGATTTGTTGCTTCTGTAGCCAGCCTGTGCCTTCCCGTCACTCCCTTCTGCCTGATTCAGAACCCGCCTTGACCTTCAAACTCCGGCCATACCTGCTTTGACTTCCTCCTGTGTTACTTTTGTCCTTCACCTTATTTTGGCTGGTTTGTCCACCATTCTCTAAATTCATACCTCCCTGGCCTGTCTTTGTGTGGGCTCCTCTGTCACTTATTTTTAACTGGTGGCACATCATCCTTCACTGTCATCTGCTAGCTTGCATTCTCCTTCCCTCTGAAAGCCAGCTGCAAGACTGTTCTTCTCTGAAAGGACCTTTAAATATTAGGTTTTGTACTCTGGGCTTGCTGGCTCTTGACCATTTCAATATATATTTAGGCAAACAATATGAAATTATTGTAAATGTTCAAAGAGCAAGATTTTTATTTTTCATATGTTTTGTAGTCTCATGACAGGTGCTTAATGGGGGTGTGTCTCAATTCAGGAAATGAACTTCCAGGTTGTGGTTTTGAAAAGATATAAACAAGTCTTATTTATTTATTTATTTGTTTGTTTGTTTATGTTTATTTATTTTTGAGAGACAGACACAGCACGAACGAGGGAGGGACAGAGAGAGAGGGAGACACAGAATCCAAAGCAGGCTCCAGGCTCTGAGCTGACAGCACAGAGCCTGACACAGGGCTCGAACCCATGAATCATGAGACCATGACCTGAACTGAAGTCGGACGCCCAACTGACTGAACCACCCAGGTGCCCCAACAAGTCTATTTTAATAAGGACATATATAGTAAGTCTGCTCCTACATCTGCTGAAACAAACCAGGGAAAGGCCTGCTTATCTATTTTAGCTTTCCTACTTGATAGCATTTTTCTCTGGAAAATTACTTATAGAGTTATCTGAGGTGGTCATTAATATTATCGACATTGTAAACTTCCATAATTTTTTACCTTTTTTTTGGCAGTATTGCCTTTCTCAGAATTATGCAATGATTATTTATTTTATTGGAAATGTTTTTGCTATCCTGACCTTTTTTCTTTTTTTTTTTAGTATTTTTGAGACTGAGAGAGACAGAGTGTGAGTGGGAGAGGGGCGAAGAGAGGGGGAGACAGAATCTGAACCAGGCTCTGAGCTGTCAGCACAGAGCCCGACGCGGGGCTCGAACCACAAACTGTGAGATCATGACCCGAGCTGAAGTTGGACGCTTAACCGACTGAGCCACCCAGGCACCCCTAACTATTTCTACACACGGAGTTCAATGGTATTAAGTAAGTTTATCCTGTGCGACCATCGCCACCATCCGTCTTCAGAACTTTTCATCTTACAAAACTGAAACACTATACCCGTTGGAGAGTAACTCCCCATATCCCCTCTTGCCAGCCCTTCCTTGGTCTCCTTGTGAATCAAACTAAGTACCTCAGATATATGGAATCGTGCAGTGTTTGTCTTTTTGTGACTGGCTTATTTCAGTTGGTGTAATGTTGTGAAGTTTCCTCCATCTTGTACCGTGTGTCAGAATTTCCTTCCTATTTAAGGCTAAATAATATTCAAACAATGGACACTCTTTAAAGAACTTTGCAATAGCATTTGGACAGCATTTTGACCCCTGACTTGTGTTTATTTGTGGTTTGTTGATTATTTCATATATGCAAGCATTTTTAAAATAGTCATTAGGTTATACCCTTGTCTTTATTGATGATCACTGAAATTAGACTGTGATAGTGTTAACTTGATTATCCTTACATCTCAAAAGTCCTAAGGGGTTCACAATTAATATTAGCTTCCTATTTTATTACATATAGGAAAAGATATATCTTTTATATTTTCTTAAAAGAGAGAAGACTTTTATAAGAAAAACGTTGCTGTTTTCATCACCAAAATATAGATTACATTAATCACCTCTCAGAATTAGACACATTTTTAGGTATTTACGAACATTAAAAATAATTTAGATACACAGTAATATTTTTGTTATTAGATTAACCATGTTACAAAACATTTGGAGAATGGGAATTAGAAAAATCATTTATAGTTCCAACTTCCAAATATAATTTAGAATTCTAGTGTCTTTCCCTCCAGTCTTTTTGACCTACATCTATTTTTATTACATGGCTTTCTTTCATTGTGGTATGTTATACATGCCTCTAATATTTTAAATCAGAAAAAGTTACACCAAAAAATATGAACCCTTGTTTGACTGAACTCAAAAGCACGTTGGGAAGCACTATAGGAAAAGCACAGTTAACGTGTGTTCTGACATCAGGGTTCTGCTGGTCCACATGATTAGGGATGACTAGGTGGGCTGCAGGTGTTCTCTGGTGACTTCACCAGAGCTGGTGGGAGCCATATTGAAATTGGCCATATTTATGGAAGACACATCTGTCACTGGGAAGAAAGAAACAGGGAGGAGCAGAGTTGAAAGATGGAGATGCTGTGGGCATCTTGGCAGCCTGGTTCCTGCAGTTCTTCCTCACAGTCTGAGGATACCTCAGGATCCTTCCACTAAAGCTCCTTTTCTGCTTAGCTTTTGAAAATTGGGGTTCCAATTCTCATCAGTGAAAGAGCCCTGACTAATCTGCCTTGCCTTTGACTTATTTATGTCCTGTTTGGGTCATCTGAGTAATTTACCAGCTTGTACTCTTCAAGCTCATACTACTACTCTTCCATGGAATTTCACCCAAAAAGCAAGCCAGTGTAGTGTCCCTTATGGCTCTGTGACTGGCATTCAGTAGGTACTTAATAAATGCTTACTGAGTTAAGTAGTCTTGGTGACAAATACTCTCTTTCCTTGAAGCCTGTAGCAGTCTTGCTGGACAGCAAGAACCAACTCTTTGTCTCTTTGTAGTTCAAAATCCTGTGTGATACCATTGAGGGGACCATGGAAATATGAATCCTTCTTTCCACACCCCTTCCCATTTGCAGAGCACTAATCCCTGACAGATTCTAATGGCTTTCATTGGTGACTTAGCCTTCAATCCCTGCCCATTCTTTCCACTCCAGGACTCAGTCCTTACAGTGTATGTGTCTAGTGCTTTAAATTCACATTAAGGGGAACTGCCACCATTCATCCTAAGAAGAGGGCTTTTGTGTTACTTATTATACACAGGATAAGTAGAAGTAAAGTGGAAGAAATAAAGATATCTCTGTGTCATAATGGTTATATAACTGAAAACTGACAGCTGGTAATTGAGCTTAAAATTAATGTTATCAACAGGACAAGGTAAAACAAAAAACATTCCCGCTGGGATCACACTTTCCCCCATTACTACAAAGAAAAAGGCATGGCAGGAGAAAGCTCTCTCCTTAGGTTTACTAAAGTTCACTTAGACCTGTCTGATTTGTTGGGATCATTTTAAGTTCAGGAGGTTCAATGGGTGTGTGTGTGTGTGTGTGTGTGTGTGTGTGTGTGTTGTTTTCTTTTTATTTAGTGGTTACACCTAATTAATTGTTACAGAATGGCAGATTGTAAAGAATATTCAATAATATGTAAAAGGCATCAACGGGTTTCTCTCAGGGTAAAGTATTATAATTTGTAACATTCATTAAATGCTTCAAATATTTTTCTTGATTGAATTTAAAAACATAGTTAATTGAAATTCTATTGATTTGAGTTGAAAAGTAATTGGAATGGGGAGGCTGTTCTTCCTCATTTTATAATTAAAATATACGTTGCTCTAAAGTTTTCATTTACCTCTCTTAAAATTATTTGATTTCTTATAAAAGGAGAGGCAATATTTGCATAATTGTGTTTCCTATGACCATAGAAGACTGGAATGCTGCAAAAAAATACTTTGCAAGGAGAACAATGTCATCAGGCATTTGCAGGAAGGCTGAAACGCAGTGTATATTGAACTGTTACTTATTCCTTTTGGGAAAATAGAGACATAATTAATACTACTTAATATTATTACTTATTATTTATTTACTTCTAACTATTTGTAAGTTCCTATAATTTACTTATAACGCTTATTATTTACATACAGTAATTATTACGCAGTGATGACCCAAAAGATCCACTGTACCACGACACTATTTTATTAGTCAAAGAAATACCACCATTAAGACCTCAGACTTTAGGATCAGAGGAGAGGAAAATGGTGGAGGGAGGAAGACGCCATGGCAATGAAGGAGACCTTATCTATGAGCTCTGGGTTACTCCAAGTGTGACTGCTCCTTCGTGGGTGTAAAAAATCATACTGTTCAGGAAAATTCTTATTGACATATAGTCAAGGGACCCTTCAGTAAAACAGTCTGGGACAAGCCGTTTCATCTCTCAATGTTAATCTATTGGTCAGATTAGATAACAAAAGTCCCCTACCTTTCTCCCCAAAATATCCTTTTTCTTTTGAATGTAGGCAGATCTCACTGACTGGAATATTAGTTCCCTGAGGAAAGATCTACAGAAGCTGGGCTTGTAAAGAAATCTATCTGCCTTCTAGGAATTTAACTTCCTGTTGTGTAAGATTTAAAAAAAACCACACCACACCTATAAAGATAACTAAAAACTTGAAACAGTATGTTTCAATTATCATAGGGATTGGGAGAGTATCGATTTGTTTAAACTTGTTTAAACTATTTGAAGTAGTTTAAAGAATGAGTTCATTCTCTGTATCCCCAGGCCCAGCCTTGGGCCTGGCACATGGCAGGTGTACAAAGCAATAAATATTTGTTGTTGTTAGTGACGTTGATGCAAATAGAGGCTTAAAAGCTCTCCAATCAAAGTTTGGAAAATTCCGGATTAAGCAAGGTGAAAAAGTCGACTTAGTCTTTAATATGCAAACATACATTGTGAATTTCCAAGAGGGCATTGCAGTACATTTGATTAGAGGACTCTTGAGAATTGCAGGATAGCTCACAGGATTGCTCCATTGTAGCACACTGGGAAATTCTGGCAAAAACAAGAAATGCTTCACTGGTGATAAATTTTCAGTAAAACCACACAAAGAGAGGCTCCAGATTTAAGTGAAGAATAAGAAGTTCAAAATAGGGCAGCCAGGTTTCAATCCTTCCGGAAGACTATAGACTACAGGGGAGAATCTGTTTGCTCGCCTTTTCTTTTAGGTGCTGAAATTCCTTGGCTGATGGTGCTACGTCACTTCTGCTTCTGTCTTTTTTCATCTCCTTCTCTTGACTCTCCTGCCTCTTTCCCTTATAAGGACCCCTGTGACTATATTAGGCCCATTCACATTATGCAGGACAAGCTCTCCATCTCAGGATCCTTACCTTAATCACATCTGTAAAGTTCCTTTAGTCACGTAATGCAACAAATTCCCAGATTCCAGGATGAGGATGTGGCCATCTCTGGGGACCGTTATTCAGCCTCCCACACCCACAATATATTTCCTCAAACCCTATAGAGTACGCAATAAATATCTGGTGAATATCATTGAGAGATTGGATTAAAGAGTTTTAGTGAACCCCCTGAATTAGGCTGATAAGGGATAAATGGGCTTCTGATATCATCACTGCAGTAGGTTTTGCAGGAGTTTTCAAGGGTATAGGTTTTGTTTTGTTTTGTTTTGTTTTTTGAGAAAAGTCTTTCCAGGGTGGATAGTGTTATGAAATGATAATTTAGCAGAGGCAAAATGCATTTCTGCAGAAACAAACATCCTTCCCTCAATACTCACTCAGGATGCTGACCTCCCCCCAAACCTGCTTCCTGTGTTGGGATTGTTTTATTGTGACCAGACTTTGAGTGGGAGGAAAGTGGAGGCTGGCAGAGTTGAGTGGGAAAAGGCCAGAGTGGAAAGAGCAAAGAAAGAATTAGCCTGAGCTGATGGAGAGATGGCTTCTGGGATGATTCCTTTTTAAAGCTAAGGTGGTTTCTGAGACACCCACTCTACCATTTCCCTCTGAGATAGTGCAGTAAAATTAGAGGGACACAAAAGGTGGACTTCTTCTTTTCCTTAGGAGGTTATGTCCAGTGGGTCCAGCTTCTTGTTTTTCTTCTCAATCACTGTTTTGTTTTCATTCTTTACAAAACAAATTTCATTCTGATGTTTATTTTAGAAAATAAAGATTACCTACGCTGATATTCAGAGATAGCCACTGTAACATTTTGCCATACTCTTACCTGGTTTGTTTTCTCTGTATATATTATTACGTCACAGAATCAGGACCACAGTCTAGTATAGTTTTATATCTTACCTATGATCACTTGACAGGGAGCATTTTCTCAATGGCATTAAATATTCTTCAAAATGTGATTATTTAATGACTGTATAATGTCAGACTTGCAGCTGTACAACTCTAGCTGAATGTTCATGCTTCCTCTTGGAATACATGATGTAGCCTTGGTTGTCAACTTTTGCCATCTTCTTTTTTGCTCCTACATGATGGTAGATGCAATCAAAAGATGTGAACATGTTTATAGTTCTTCTCAGATATGGCCAAGGGTATTAATTTACACTTGTACTGGCAGTATATCAATCAGTATCAGTGTCTGTCTTTCCTCACACTTGATAGCACTAAGCATCAATCATTAAAAAATGTTTCAACACTTATTGGACATTTATAGTAATTCTTACATAACTTGTTCATCTATCTTCCTTACCCATTTATCAATTGAGGTGTTAATATTTTGCTTATGCCCTGTATTAAAGATTCTTCATATGTCATATCTCTGGAAATTATTTTCCTAGTTGGGTGTTTGCCTTTTAATGTGAAGTATTGTACTTATACATGACTTTTTTCATGTTTAATCACTGCAGTCCAATCTGTTACTGCTTTCTGACATTATGTATGTTAGGAAATTCTTTGTTTGGCCCAATATGTAATAAATAATCCCCTAGATTTTTCATAATCCTTTACAATTTTATTTTTTACTTTAATATGTAATTCATCCATAATTTAGTTTGACATATTATATGAGGTAGAAATATAATTTTTAACTATTCAAATAGTTATTCCAATACCATTTACTGGATAATCCCTTTGTTCTCCATGGAGTTGTGATTAAATCTATCTCTAATTAAATTGGCATATACATTTCTGTATCTGGGCCCTTTGTTCATTCTGTCTATCTATCTATCTATCTATCTATTTTACTGTCTGTTGATTATTATAAGGGAATCATATTATATTTTCTATAACACACTTGCATTTCTGATATGGCAAACCCTAACCCCTTCATTATTTTGTGTTTTAAATGTGCCTTGGCAATTATCATCTGAGCATTCTTCAAGGCAAATGTTGGAATTAATTTTTTATTAGAAAAATCCTGATGTATTCTGCAGAGAATTACATACAAACTATGAATTATTTTGAAGGATGTTGTATCTTTACAGTTTTCAATCATTTCACAATATACCTCTGTTTTTTCAAGTCTTATTTGATGTGATAGAAAAATTATTTCTTCGTATAAGTCCTGCATATTTTTAAAGGTTATTTTTAAGTATTATATACTTTTTATTTAGTTACATTTGGGATTTTAGCTATTATTTTCTAATTGGTAATTACTGTTAAATGAAAGATCAGTTTTTATATTTTGTTTTTTATTCTATTTATTCATTAATAAATAGATATTTATATTTTAATTTATAATTAATTTATATTTATAAATAGATAAATTATATTTTACCAAGTTCTTTTTAGTTTCCCTAGGAAACAATCATATTATACCAAATAATGATTCTATTACCTTTCTAAAGAGCACACTTCATATTTCAGAATTATGTCTTATGATATAAATTGGAATTTCCCCAGCAGTATTAAATATACTTAATGGTATTTATTCTTATCTTATTTCTGATTTTCTTTCTGATAGCTTTTTTCAACCATTTTAAGTAATTTTATCGCATCCCTAATATGCTACAAGTACTTTTTTAATCAAAAGGGGTTTTGAAATGTTGTAAAATGCCTTAAGATTTATTTTGGTAGATTATCATTTATGAAGAAACATAACATGGAAGCCAGAATATAGGATTTATGGCCAGACATACATTTGGGCTCAAATTATACCCCTTCCTCTTAGAAGTGTATAACATTGAGTAAGTTATCTGTCTTCTTCCAATTTCAGTTTTTTATGCTGTAATATGAGGATCATAGTATAAATATCTTGTAAGGTTATTGTGAGTATCCAATGGAAATTGTTTGCAATTCACCAGATGTGACATACAGTATCATATTAAAAAACAATTGTGTAATTTTGCCTTTGATCTATTAAAATGATATACTACAATCACAAATTTTCTAGTATTTAATCATCCTTTTGTTCTTGGAGTAAAGCCTACTTGGTCACGATGAAATGTTTTCATAACTCATTGCTGTATTCAGTATTTGTTGATTATTGCATCGATTTGCATGAGTTGGTCTTACGTTGAATTTTTATGTTGTCTTGTTAGTTTTTACATCAAAATGATGCTTAACTTAAAAATGTGATTAGGAAGTTTTTATTTTTTTCTGTGTTGTGAACAGAAAACATATAATGGGAATTCAGTTTTTCTTGAGAGTTTTAAAGAGGTTTCCTGTGGAATTTTCTATGCCTGGATTTGTTTTGAACGAGATATGTAACTTTTTAAGGTTTTTTTGTTTTTCTATTTGTTGATATTTGTTTCTTTCCTTATTTGTTCTACTCGGCATGTCTGTTTCTGCTTGTGTTGATTTTGGTAATTCACATCATATGTAAAAACTTCTCCTTTTGTTAGTATTTTTAAAATAATAAGCATGGGATTGAACACAGTATTCTTTTATAATTTCTAAGATTTTTGTATCTGTGCTTCTCTCTCTTTTATCTTGGTTTATTGTATAATTCTGAGGTTTATCTGACTTACTTTAAAGAACTACCTCTTGGATTTATTTATCCTACTGTGTTGGTGCCTCTCACTTCTGTAACATAATATGGTAGTGATCAGACCCTAGTTTTTATGTAATGTTGACTCTGCCACCTCAAAAGTAGTCATTGGTAGTCAGCGATCATTTGGGTGCCTCAAAGGTCATTCTTAACGAAGCAGTCTTTGGTGTCATTCCAAGTCTGTGAACCATTGCTGACCAGTCTGCCTGGGTTCCACATCCCAGCTTCACCACTGACAACCCATGTCATCTCCAGCAAGTTACTCAGATGTTTTATGTTATAGCTTCCTCCTCAGAAGGCGAGGATATGAAGCTCTGAAAACAGTACCTGGCATGTAGGCAGTAGCTTTTAGCTATTGTCCATTTTAGATTCAATAATAAACACCACAGCTGTTCTCAACGTTATGGTTTATAGATATAGCTGTAAGTGGAAAATTCTAACACAAGTTGAACATTAATGCATTCTTTTTTTTTTAATTTCTTTTTCTTTTTCTTGAGAGAGAGAGTGCAAGCAGAGAGGGGCAGAGAGAGAGAGAGAGAGAGAGACTATCCCAAGCAGACTCTGTGCTGTCAAGTGCAGAGCCCAGTGCAGGGCTTGAACTCACGAACTGTGAGCTCATGACCTGAGCCAAAATCACAAGTGGGATGCTTAACCAACTGAGCCACCCAGGTGCCCCTAACATTAAAGTATTCTTATCTGTGATGTTTGCAGGGTTGTCCAACCTTTAGAAGAACCAGATACTCTCCGTAAAAAAAATTCCAGGTATTAAAAACTAAAAAAAAAAAAAAAAAGACTGTAAAGTTAGTTAATCTGTTCAAAATCCTCATTGGTAAAAACACAGAGGATCCTCACATGCTTCTCTCACCTGTGTGTGTCCTCACCCTCACCGATAGCTGTATTCCAAAAGTCAGAGATAAAGGTGTTTTCTTGAGGAAGTCAGTAATTTGTATTAATGGCTCAAGTATTATTATTTGAGGAGGGGTGTGGGGGGGTATCTTCGTTAGATAGGCTGTTTGTTTGGAGAGGATTCTTTACTGATGCAAATTATGCAGGTTTTTTTCTGCCGTGAAAGGCACACATAAGCTTAGCGGCAGCAGGGCCAAGGTGTCAATGTGCTCTCACAGTTGTGTCATGTAGCAGGTGAGGTGATAAATTACAAACAGGTGATTCCACTCTGTGTGTGTGTGTGTGTGTGTGTGTGTGTGTGTGTGTGTGTGTGTTGTACTGTGCTTCACATGTATTGCCTTTGTTCATTCCATGGTCTTCTCTTGGAGTGCTGTGCCTTCTAGAATACTAGAATACTTTCTTAACCTCTGCTGCTTGCAACATCTTCCTGTAGCTCCCCAAAGCGAGAGGCCTTCGTCACTGTGCCTTCATTGCTTTCGGGAGAAAGTTCAAACTTCAGTGCGGGCATAGAGAGGCCCTCTCCAGATCCATAGCCTCCCGCTGATCTCTCCAGGTGATGGCCCCCTAGAGGGCCCACCTCCTGCTGTGCTGGCCCTCTGCCATCCCCTCTCTTTGCTGGGGACAGGACTTGCGAATGTGATGGGGCTGTCACTCTTCTGACTACTTTACATAAGACTCTATCTTAGCAGAGAGTCTTCTGCTGGCCTTGAAGAAGCAAACTGCTGGATCACGGAGAGTGCATTGCATGGCAGAGGGTGGCAGGGAGCCTTTAGGGGCTGAGAACAGCCCCCAGCTGGCAACCAGCAGGAAAACGTGGCCCTCAGTCCTGCACACCAAGGAGCTAGATTCTTCCAACCACCAGGGAGCTTGGAAGGGAATCCTGAGCCTCAGCTGACTTTGCAGTGCACCTTGATTTCAGCCTGGTGGGATCCTGAGCAAAGGGCCAAGCTGACCTAAGCCATGGCACTGATCCATGGAAACTGTCAGATGATAACTATTGTTGGTTTAAGGTGCCAAGTATGTGTTAATTTGTCGTGCAGCCATAGCAAAGCGGTTCAGTTAGTCAGCCATCGCCTTTCCACCCATCACCCGTCTCCTTTTGTACCACAGCGTCCCTGTGTCCCCATCTAGCACTAAGTTACCGGCTCTCTGGCTTCCCTGAAATTGTCATCCTCTTCTGTGTGGGAGAAAATGACTTTTTAAATTCTGAAATCATACTCTTGATAGGGCCTTTGTCTCTTCGGATTATTTTTATCCATAATTCTATTGCCAGCGTCATGTTGTGTTTTTATATTCTGGTAAATGGATGTAAGTGCAAATATGTTATGAATTAGTTATTTTGCATTCTTCAACACTCACTGTATCCAAATACGTGTCTGAAAGAGTGAATTCATTGTCAAATTTAGCCTGGGTCTTGAAACAAGCATGAATTAAGCTGTGTGAGAACTATGGGGTGGTAGGCTCTGAGGATTCACCCTTGGCCGTCTTGAGATACTGCTTTTTATCAGTAATTTTGGTGAGCATATAGTTTGCATATTTATCAAAGTTGTGGTTGATATGAAGCCTGGAAGCATGGCAAATACTTTGAGTAGCAGAAATAGCACCCAAAAAGACCATTTCAGGTTGGAATGATTGGCCAACTCTAACAAGGTGAACTTTAAGCGAATAGGTTTAAAAGCCTACAGTTAAGGGGAGAAAATCAAACTAGAATCTAAGGATGGGGTAAGACAGACAACATATGCAAAAATATTTATATTAGGTGTTTACAAGTTAATATAAATCAGTGGTATATCAGGGCTTGAAGCAGAGCTTATTTCAGTCATAAAGTTAATTTTAGATTCTATTAATGGAACTGCTGTGTCTAGAACAAGGAGAATAGTCCCTCTCTGCTCCACGTGAGTCGCACCACTAATAGAGGGTGGGG
The DNA here is from genome assembly GCF_003009895.1 of Hyaena hyaena. Lineage (NCBI taxonomy): Eukaryota > Metazoa > Chordata > Mammalia > Carnivora > Hyaenidae > Hyaena > Hyaena hyaena. Next base: position 1,225,015 of record NW_024081126.1, on the reverse strand, counting down.
TAGTTCTGGGTACCTCTTTTAATGGGGTCATAGACAAACTGGAATTTCTCCATTGCGCAGGGACCAGATGAGTGAGCAGATTTTAGAACGTGAGTGCAAAATTGTGGAATATTCTGAGTTGTGGATATTTTGTCTGTGAAAGAAAAGGTATCAAAGGATTAGACTTCCTTTCGATGACTTTGGTGCATGGAAATTACAGGAAAATAGATTTTTTTAATTAAAGAAATAATTACTATCATGTACTTAATAATAAAATAGACTTAGTGGCCTTTGGGAGTTATTGGGCTCATTGTCCCTGAGGTGTACGAATAAAGACTAGCAGATTTGTGAAGAGGTCTTTTGAATGCACCTGTCACAGTGAGGCAACAATAGACCAAAAGACACCAAAACACATAGAGGCAAGAAAATTTCATTAAAGGTAAAGAGTATAGAAATTTATGTATATAGTTTCATAAAGTAGGAGGTGACACAGCAGAATTCCAGGCAGAGGGTCAGGTCTCTCAAGTTGCCCAAAGTTCACCATCAGTGGATATCTACCCCTAAGTTGGGCCACTCATGTGGAATGCAGATTCCTCTAGGTGTGAGAAACTGCCAGTAACAGATGCTGGTGGTCCCCCACCCAGATCCCCTTCACCAGGTGGATGCACCCATGCTCCAGCTGCTGTGCGCATTGGCTGCCAGCTTCTCACATCTGTGCCGTCTCCTTTAAAATTGCCCTTGACTATTGCTGTCTGCCTTATCCAAAGATGCTAGGGGGGTTCCAGCACCCATCCCTGGGGGACGGCCAATTACTGGCTGATGCAGAGATATGAAGGCTCGGTTCCCTTGTCTCTGCGCAGGACAACCTCTGAGGAGTCATCTTCACTCCTGGTGGGATCAGGTTAGACTTCTCCTGATACCACATCTCTGTTGCCTTCCCCTCTGCCCTCTCATGCCTCCCGTGCTCCCTCATACATTTCCCCTAAGGGCCCTGACTTGTGCAGGAATTGTCATCTCAAGCTTTGCTTCTAAGGCTCCTTACGTGAGATACTACCTTTGCCTTTCTTTCTTTTCTTTTTTTAAATACATTTGTTTGTTTGTTTGTTTGTTGATTTAGAGCTCAAGTGGCCAAGAGGCAGGGAGAGAGAGAGCATCCCATGAGGGGCAGAGGAGGGGACAGAGGGGGCAGGCCGTGAGAGATGGAAGCAAGGCTCGAGCTCACCCAACACAGAGCTTGACCTCGTGAACGATGAGATCTTGGCCTGAGCCAAAGTCTGATTACGTAACCAACTGAGCCACCCAGGCACCCTACCTTTGCCTTTCTTTGGACATTTATAACTTCTTGCCCCTCTGCTTATAGGAGGTTCTGCCTTTTCATCTACCCTCTTACCCTGTGCTCATAACTGGGCCAAGATATGATCTTCTGGGTTTATATTACAGGACTAGGTGAAGAGGAGGCCATTTTGCCAGAAGCATCCTCAGCAGGCTCAGGCTTTGTGGTGGGTCTGAGGGCCTCTCCATCAACACTGGAAGAGAGGCCCTGAGCGCCCACCCTACCTGAGCATCAGTGATTCTATACTTCTCACAATGCCACTTCATCCCTCAGAGTACACAATGTGCGCGTGGACACACACACACGCACGCACACAACTTCCTTTGTTTCTTCTCTGACAATGGTGGTGCTATCTGGAAATGAAAAGATTGGAGACCTTCCCTATCCAGCAACTGTGTTCCAGTGGATGTCAGATTAGACAAATGTGAAGACCAGTTGGTGTCCATCTCCTTTACCTCTTTTAACTGCCTTATGTTTCTGTTCCTTTGTTGTGTCCAACCCTCCACTTGTAATGAGCACCTGGGGATCTCCGGCCATGTGAGGTGGCTTGTGGGAGAGGAGGAGGAAGAACTTGGTGTGGGGAAATAGGCCTGCTTTGGGGTCTAGATTGATGTGCTTAATTACTGACTCTGGAATCCAGCTGGACAGCTGTATGACCTTCAAGTCACTTAACCTTTCTTAATCTCAATTTCCTCATGTATGAAATGAGTGGAATGGGCTTGCCCGACCTGACAGGCTCATGAAGATCAAGTGAGACAGGGCATCCTATGAAAGTATATAGCTCTTGACAAACATGAGATATTATTCAGGTGGTACTTTAAAATGCAGCACTGCTCATTGGCATGGCTCGGTGGCTCAGTCAATTAAGCGTCCGACTCTTGGTTTAGGCTCAGGTCATGATCTCTCAATTCCTGAGTTTGAGCCCCGTGTTGAGCTCTACACGTGTTGAGCTCTACACTGTCAGCACAGAGCCTGCTTGGGATTCTCTCTCTCTCCTCCTCTCTGTGCCCCTCTTTCTATGCTCTCATGCTCTCTCTCACTCAAAATAATTAAGTAAACACTGAAGTAAAGTAAAATAAAATAAAATGCAGCACTGCTTGTTATGAGCTTGCAAAATAGTAGGAGAGCTGAGGTGCTGAGGAACAAACACACATAAAAACTGTTTAAGGTGGAGATGATCCGTGTCCCCAGGGAGGTACACAGCTGTATAGGAGTCCAATAGATTTCATACACCAGCCAGATCGCTGAGCTGGAAATGTTTCCATATGTATCTCTTTTTAAGCAAAGATTTGCTGATTTTTTTAATCATAATGACAGCAGGTCTCCATTATTATTAATATACTTTCAGTGCCTAGAGCAGCTTGGAGAAGCTGGATGGAGATCATTAGATGTGGGTGATCTTCCAGGCCACCCATCCCAGAGATGACACGTGGTCCAGGCAGAGCGTTGCAACCTCGGAAATCAGTGTTTGCAGGCAGTGTTGGAATGCTGAGACGTACAGTGTTTTCCTGACAACCTGAATTGTTATTATTTTTGACAGGCAGACCCAGAGTGAACCTTCAGAAATAAATAATAAATAAACACACACATATGTGTATATATATATATATATACATGGATGTGTATATATGTATGCATATATAGATGTATATGCATATATATGTAAAGACATATGTAAAGACATATATATGTAAAGACATATACATATCTATATCTGTATCTGTATCTCTATACAGATATATACATAATAGGTATGTAGAGACTATAGAAGCACCACTGCATATTCTTTGGCTGGGCCTCAGGGACAGGTCAGCAGGACCACACCATGTATACGTCAAGTCACAGATCAAAGCTTGTACCATTGACTGCTTGTGTTTCTACATGGTGCCGTCCTGCCGACCTGTTCCTGAGGCCCAGACAAAGAATCGGCAGTGGAACTTCTACAGTCCCTACCCCCCTCACAGTGTCGGGCTGTCCTCTCTGTGACTCAGGCTCCTGCTATTATTCTTCTATTCTTGTGTTTTCTTAGAAAAGCAGTAGCTCTTCTGATGCCCTTTGCATATTCCTTGTTACGGGGAAGGCACAGTTCCCTGTACTTACCCCCCGATATACACCAACATAGCTATTCCAATAGTATTTCTTTCTCTTCTTTTTCCTCAAACTTGGGTCCTATTGTTTTCTGACTCACCCAGGGGTCTGTCTAACCCCCCCTCTCAGTACATAAGTGTCATTTTTTATTCTCTTCTAGTGCTTGCTTTCTCCCCCCACTGCTTTTAAGGGCACATTTAAAGATTATTATGTGTATCCTCATATAGTTCTTTGATTTCTCTAGTCACTTAAGCTGCAATTAATTTCTTCTTCTGTGAGAGAGAATTAATCATACTGGGGCATAATCATCTATTCTTCCTAAACAGCGTGGAGGGGCTGAGGAGGAGGAGGCCAGAAGAGCATGTGCGTATATGTACATTGCTGGAGGCTCTGCCTCCGTTTCTGGGCCCACATTACTCATTGTTTCCTCTCTTGCTCTTTCGATACTTTGGGCACTGAATTGGTTTAAGTTCTTGAGTGGCTGTGGCCAGGACTGGGCTCTGCATTCTGGTCTCAGAGTGTGGGAAGGCCTTATTCCCTCGGTTCCTTGTTGCGAACACACCAAGCTCTTATGCTAGGCGTATGCTAAATGTTTAGAGTTATCAAGTTATGGAGAGAAGAAATGTTTGTCTTCACATGGGTATGTTCACGCGTCTTGGGGTTTTGCTGTGGCTCCGTGCTACCTATTTCTCTCCTTCGTCTCCTGGACCTCATTCCCACACTTGGCACAGCTGACCAACACCCTGCCCATTTCTCTACATTTGCTTCCTTTGACCTGTTTATCTCTTCCTCTGCCCAACACATATCCTGTCCCCTGTGCCTCACTTTGCCTAAGTGGCAGTGAAGGTTTTCTAGCATTCTGATTGTCTCTTCATCTTCCATCTACCCAGTGTTTTAACTTTATTTTTGTAGTTCCAAACTTGGTTCTCTCTTCCTCCCTCTTTGCTTCCAATAGCAGCAGGCAACTAATCATCCAAGCTGGAGACCTCCTGGTCACTGCTGACTTCTCCCCACCATCGTGGTGGTTTTCAGTGAAAGGTTGCTTCTGTCCATACCCATCCTGTAGCCCCTATCCCAGGCCTAGACTGTTACAAGACATTGGCGTTGGTTTTCAGTTGCTAACAACCAAATCTGAACATGTCCCACCCCCAGCGATGAGTGTCTTTTTGGTTGGCAAACTCTACACAATAAAATTCAGATGCACAACATGGCACCCATAGCCCTTCAGTGGCAGACTAGGTTGACCCCCTCCCCTACTACTGTCTGTCTCTCCCCACTACGTGACACACTAACTTCTCACTATTTTTAGAGGATGCTTTTCTGCCTTTTCCCCAAACCATCTTTTCTCCCTTGAAATGCCCTCGTTTTCTCTAGCTGGCAAAGATCTATTCTTCTTTCAGAACTACCTTGTAAAGTTTTCTGGATTTTCTCATGTTGAAGTTCCTATGTATGTCAGCTGCGTGTTGTCTGTGTCTCTATCATGACATCTAACCCCATATTGAGGGTTAAAAAGAAAAGGAACTCTTTGCATTTGCAGAATAATTTATAGATGACAGAACTTTTTCACAGACTTTCTCTCCATGGTGAGTTGGAAAAAGCAGAGATATGAAAGGGAGGTTGTGTTCAACAGCACTTTGGTGTCTGTTCTATTTTGGTCATTTTTGATCCCCGGGTACTGTTATCTACACCTTTAGCAACAAGGAAAGTGTGTCAAACGTCCTGCCACTTCGGAGGATAAGAGCCCGTGCAGAACACTTGGTGAGGATGGCCAGCCAATCTGTTCTTGAAAGCGATAGTCTTGAATTAATGACAGAAGGACCCAGGGGAAATCTGTAAGAACTCTTAGAGCTAGGAGTTTCTGCTAAGAACATTCTTTGTAAAACATTGAATTTTTAAGCATAAATTTAAGCTAAGAATGGCTTGACCTCCTTTCATCTTCCTTTTTATTTTAATCACGGAATTAGGCTTGCCTGGTTAATCAGTGCCCAAAGCCCAAAGCCCAAAGATAACCTAGGGGCAGTTGGCACTAGATAATTCAGACACTAGCTACAGGTTAAACCAGAAAGGGGGGGGGGGTGGTGGTAGACTCAGAAAGCAGTTACTGGCTACCTAAGTAAGTATACAGTCATTGAATTTTAGAGCTTGAAGGACCTTGTCTCTAATTATAGCTGAGGAACAAGGCCGGGGGAAGTCAAGCACCTGTCAATTAATGACCCTCACCATTAATGGCTGTGAACTGTGTCCTATCCAGAATCCTTTCCCCACCTCATTAATATATACGAAGACACAAAAATGGCTCTTGAGGGAAGATAACACAGAACACACTGATACAGTTGCTCATGAGATTGAGCCTTCATTTTGGGAAAATTAACTGGCGGATAACTTTATTAGAGGATGTGTTTGTATCCTGTTGCTCATGTCAGCTCAAGTCTGACCTCATTGCAGTCAGAATTCAGAAATGAGTTCCATAGGATTAAAGTCAAGGGATCTACATACCTAGTTCCTTCTGGAGACTCCTGGGGGAGAAGCCATTACCTTGCCTCTTCTAGCTTGTAGGGCCTGCCTGTTTTCTTGGCTTGTAGCTTCTTCCTCCACCTCAAAAGCATGTCATGCAATCTCTTCTTCCTTCAGCACCTCACCGTCTCCTCTGCCTCTGATCCCTCTTCATCCCTCTTACAAGGTCCTGTGCAATTATACTGGGCCCACCAAATAATCCAACATAATCTCTTCATTATGAAATCCTTCATAACATTAGCAAAGTCCCTTTAGTCATATAAGGTAACACATTTACAGGTTCCCACAAGCGGGACATGGACATATTTGGGGAGCCATTACTCAGCCTACCACAGACAGGTTCTGTTCTACAGCTGGGGAAACTGAGGCACAGAGAGATGAAGAAACTTCCATTGAGTTAGGTAATCACTGAGGACCAGTCATTCATTCTTTACCACTATCTCTGGAACTGAGTTAGAAGACATACAAAATAAATGAAATAACTGATCTCAAGGTAAATGTGACTTAGCATTATATTTTTAAGACCAAAAAAATAGAAACCCAGTAAACCTGTGGTCTCAATTATAAAATATAATCTATTATAAGAAAAACAAAGATTCTAAGCTTTTTTTGAAGGGTAACATTCTTTATAAGCTCTAGGTAATTCTTGGACTATAATAGGCCATCATCCAGACTGAGTCATCCTGCTAGCTGCTGTGAGCTGATATTTAAATTTTCAAAGCTTAAATCAGCTTCAATACATTTCTATCCATTGGTAGTGGGTGGCCACTCTATATGCAGTAAAGCTAAAATTTTTTAACTTGACATTTCTTTTTAATTTTTGAAGTCAGCTATTGTATTTCTCCTAATCTTTCCCTTCTCTCTCTTGAGTATCTCAAATTCAGATTTAGTTAGCCATTCATATTAAATGGATTTTTGACATCCCAGTGTCTACATTAACTTCCCCTGAAAACTCCCTAGTATTTACTTCTCATAAAATACAGTTCCAAGGATTGCTGAATATTGCAGCTATATTCAATAGTCTTGCATACAGTTAAATGTTCTCCTCCCTGAATTGGAAAATGTAACTCTGTAATTTTACACTTTTGACACAGAATTAATGGAAAGTTGGACAGACCAGCCCATTCCCAGAAAGAAACTAATTTCAAGCTGTAACTTGGCTGATAACCCACTTCAAGTCCAGAGTAAGAAGCAAAATATTCCTTTACATTTTGATCGTCTGCAATGCTATATACTCAGTCTTGATTGAGTTAAGAAGGCTTGCCTTCCTTAGTTGGTCTCTCTCTCTCTCCTTTATATATTTTTACTTACCAATAGATTTATGTATTATAACGTATATGTAGACTCTGAAACTTAATGATGAAATAAATCTCTCATGAAATCAATGCCCAATTTAGGAAGTAGGACATTACAATATGGTTAATATTGAACATGTAGCATTTTTAATACTGTTCCTATCTCCTGCCCGCCTCCACTGAGGCACATTGTTATGAATTTTGCTTATAAGTAATATTTGGGGGAGGGGTTGGTATTACACATGTGTATATCTCCCCAAGGAATATGTATCTTTTTTTAAATGTTTATTAATTTTTGAAGAAGAGAGGGACAGAGTGCAAGTGGGGGAGGGGCAGAGAGAGAGGGAGACACAGAATCCAAAGCAGGCTCTGAGCTGTCAGCACGGAGCCCGACGCGGGGCTTGAACTCATGAGCTGTGAGATCATGACCTGAGCCAAAGTTGGATGCTTACCGGTCTGAGCCACCCAGGCGCCCCTAAGGAATATGTATCTTAACATTTGGCTTGAAAAAAATTTTTTTGCTTGTCTGTGGGCTTTATAAAAATAGCTGCATGCCATATATATTTTTTCCTGCAACTAGCTATTTCATCTATCCAGAATATAAACCTCGAATTGTTCATGTACTCCTGCTGTATGATATTCTGTTGTGTAAGACACCACTTTATTTATTTGTACTTCTGTGGGTGGACTTTTAGGTTATTTCCTGTGTAGGAGTTTATTCTGGTAATTTGTTATTACAGACAATGCTGCTATGAATCTCATTGCACATTTTCCTTCAGTACATGTGAGTAAGAGGTGCCTTAGGAATAGAATTGCTGGGTCAGAAAATAAATGCAGTTTGCTAGGTGATTCAAAATAATTTTTCAGAGTGGTTGAACCAATTGAAGCTCCCTTCAACGGTGTGATTTCTTGTTGCTGCACATCCTTGACCATGTTTGGTAATGTCAGGCTCTCAAATTTCACCCATCTAAACTGTATCCTGTTGCAGGTTGAAAAGTGTTGCCATCCCTCCTGCACTGTTGGTGGGAATGTAAACTGGTACAGCCCCTCTGGAAAACAGTGTGGAGGTTCCTCAGGAAACTAACAATAGAACTCCCTTATGACCCAGCAATAGCACTGCTAGGAATTTACCCAAGGGATACAGAAATGCTGAGGCATAGGAGCAC
>NW_024081126.1:1205516-1216211 GCF_003009895.1 Hyaena hyaena | reverse complement strand
AAAAAAAAATGCTTTGTAGCTCTTAGACCCATAGCTATATTTTGTGGTTTATAATGTTATTTCACTACAAAGAACACTCTTCAAGTTATTTTCAACACTTCTAATAAACTCTAACCTTTTTTAAAAATATAATTTATTGTCAATTTTGCTTACCTACAACATCCAGTGCTCATCCTAACAAGTGCCCTCCTCAATGCCCATTACCCACTTTCCGCTCCTCCCCACCCCCCATCAATCCTCAGTTTGTTCTCTGTATTTAAGAGCCTCTTACGTTTTGCCTCCCTCCCTCTCTGTTTGCAACTATTTTAACTCTAAACTTTTAATAAAAGTAGTTTTCAGTTTGATTATCTAGATTTGTTAACCAAATGTCCCTGAAAGTGTAACGGAAAGCTTCTACGAGCTTGGAGAGGAAGGACATGCTGGCCGAGCAATTTATCACTTAGGCACGCAAGCCAAAAACCACTCTGGCTCCCATTAAAGCACTTTTGAGAGCTGCAGTAGTTCCCCCTTGTCCACAGGGCATCCATTCCCAAGCCCCCAATGGATGCCTGAAACTGCAGATAATACCAAACCCTATATACACTAAGTTTTTTCCTATAATACATACCCATGATAAAGTCTAAATTATAAAATAAGCACAGTAAGAGATCAACAATAATTAATAATAAAATAGAACAATTATAACAATATACTATAATAAAAGTTAGATAAATGTGAAAAAAAAAAAAGAAAAGTGTTGCCATGATTTCAAATGAAGCTGAATATCTTTTCATATGTTTATTTCTCAATGATGCTTCCTTTTTGGTGAACTACTGTTCCTATCTTTCCCCATTTTTCTTTTAATTCATAGTAGTTATAGGTGTGTGTGTGTGTGTGTGTGTGTGTGTGTGTGTGTGTGTGTGTAGAGACAGAGGAGAAAGAATACTAATCCTTTGTGTTAGTTTTAGGTGTTGCAAAAAACTTCTCCCTATTTGGGGCTTGCTACTTTATGGTATCTTTTAATGAACGGAAGTTCTTCATTTTAATGTCATCAAATATATCAATCTCTTTTTTTTTATGGTTAGTAATTTTTTTTACCTAAGAAATCTTTCCCTCCCCATTCTATATTTTGTCTACTAGTTTTAAATTTTTATCTTTACATGGAATGGATTTTTGTTATGGATAAGGATCCAGTGTCATTTTGCTCACAGGGAAAACCGTTGTGCTGGCATAACTTGTTGAGTAGCCCATGATTTCTCCTTCGATCTTCAATGCCAAGGCTTTCATAAATTAAGATTTTCATTTATGTGAGACTGCTTTTGGTCTTTCTATTCTATTTCGTTGTACAATTTGTTTCTGTGTCAGTATTCATGTTTGCTTTTCTTTCCTTCTTTCATTGTCTGTTCTTCTGCCTTCCTCTGAGGATAGTGGATCTTTCATTCCATAATTCACTTATGTCCAAGGTGAGTAAGTTTCTTAGGAACATCTTCATGGACTCCATAGTGTATCAATAACAAAACGAATAGGGCTGCCTCTTGCTCATGCTGGTTTCCTCTCCTAACATATACCAGTATGTTATAAAGTCCACATCACCACCAGGATGATCATGAGAATGAAGGGAACAAAGAATATATTCAGTTACTCTTTCTCTAAAGTTTCACTGCAGTTTTTAAATATTTGCCACCATATCACTCTGATCCATTTTCTTTTCTTCTAAACTTCTTTCATTCATGCCCCTTGACCCTGTACCCTGCACTTCCCAATTGTTTTTATATAAATGTGTACTTTGTATTTTGCACTCTAAATGTTATCTGATTTATTTTGATCCATTTGTTCAGATTAGTTTTGAAAAATGATTATATTATCTCAACGATCCACCATCAATCACTGTGATAATAATCCCATCTTCATCCAAATCAAGAATCCTCTCTCTCTTTATCTAAAATCAATGTAATAAGTTGACAGGCAAGAGCTTGATAGCATGATTCTATGTACCGTCTTCTCAATCAGTGCTTATTAATTAACAATTGGTTCAACTCATCTATTCATTCTTTGTCATTTAGGTCATGTTCTACAACCTTACTACAGGATATCTTGTGCTTTGTCAAGCCCCTTACTGAAAGAGGCATATGATGCCACTGGTATACCTTGATATATATATATATATATATATATATATATATATATGTATATATGTATATATAATATAATTTGGCATATAATATATATAATATATAATATATATTATAGCATATATCAGGTATCACATATTAATATATTTGTTTATGTCTCCTCCCCAACCCCATGCTACTCTTTCTTGATTACCTCATCAGTTTTTCAACAGTCATCACAAACCATGATTACTTAAATTTGAATTGCAGTTTGTCTGTTTGTGATATTTCCCATGCCCACCTCTCCCTGCCACTGCCCTCAGCTCCTTCTTTTGATAATCAGGACAAAATTTACTTTTCTCATATCAAAAAAAGTTCATTTGGTGCTTATTCGCTTCTCTCCGTTACTTCTGAGGATCTAATGCCCCTGAACCTAGAGACTCGAACACAATTAGGTGCTCACTTTAAACTTTCTCATTTTTTTCAGCTTACTACTAAACCACTTAAGGTCTCTTCTTTACAATTTGAAGATCATTCTTCTTGGGGCACCTGGGTGGCTCAGTCGGTTAAGTGTCCGGCTTTGGCTCAGTTCGTGATCTCATGGTTTGTGGGTTCGAGCCCTGTGTCGGGCTCTGTGCTGACAGCTAGCTCAGAGCGTGGAGCCTCTTTCAGATTCTGTATCTTCCTCTCTCTCTGACCCTCCCCTGCTCATGCTGTCTCTCTCTCAGAAATAAAATACAAACATTAAAAAAAAATCATTCTGGGGCACCTGGGTGGCTTAGTCGGTTAAGCGTCCGACTTTCGCTTAGGTCATGATCTCGCGGTTCGTGGGTTCGAGCCCCTCATCGGGCTCTGTGCTGACTGCCAGCTCAGAGCCTGGAGCCTGTTTCTGTCTGTGACTCCCTCTCTCTCTGACCCTCCCCTGCTCACGCTGTCTCTCTCTCTCTCTCCTAGAAATAAAATAAAACATTAAAAAAAAATCATTCTTCTTGATGAAGCTACAAAAGCAGGGGGAGAAGGAGTGTTTTCCTTCCTCTTTGTTATACGCTCACATTGCACTGTTTGTCTCAAGCCGTGGGTTTCCCTTCCTTGTTCTTGGCTTGAACATAACTGAAAACGCCTTTTTACATATTGAGCATTCTCCTTGCAAGCTTCCGCTCATCCTTGACTCTAGTTTATTTGATGTTTCTCTGACATCTGATCATGCGGCTGATAACAAAATTGGGTTAGGAAAGGTAAAAGAAAGCTTGTCAAGACCTAGTGATGCTAACCTTAAACAAACACCAGTATTGCTGGTGACACTGGCAATTACTCCTACAGAGCACTTACTCCCAAAAGGAATTGATGGCTAAGAGATGAGTTTGATCACTTGAGCTGGAGACACATGTGAATTCTGTACGTGATGCTGTTTGTTACCCTTTGACAAAGAACATTCTTTTACAATATCTAAAGGATGGTTCTGAAATAACACACGTGCCTAAGAACAGCAGTACTGTCTATCGTGTTAATCTTCAGTGCCCAACCCAATGCCAGGCACACAATTCTTAATGAAAATATGTCGACAGAATGAGAACTATATACATTGGAGGAGAGGGGGAAAAAAGATCATTTCCTTCCCATCACATGAGAGACTGAAGCTGAGAATATGGATTTAATTTTTCATATTATCTTTGGGCTGATGTGCTATTTTTCACTTTAAGATTCTGACCACTTTGAACTATGGGAAATGTTCATAGAAATACTTCTTGGAAATGCATTGTTTCAACAGATTAAAGATATGTAAGCTAGAGCAAGTATGCAAATCATCCCTGTTTGAACTGAAAGGAAAGGAAGAAAAGGAAGAAATTAACAGAAATTCTCAAATCTTCGTCTCTTTCTGATATTCTTCATAAAAGCCTCTGGGAGTGTCAACAAGGAAGATTTACCAAGTCTTCCTGGTTAGAGATATTGTAATACTAATAGTGTAAGTTCGAACATTTCAGAAAGATATTTTAGTATTTTCTCTTGAATATGAATCATTAAGATTGCTTTAATACTCTAACACTGTAAGTTTACAAAAAGGTTAAGATTATGTGCGTGTATGTATGTACGCGTGCACACGTGTGGGGGGGGATAGATGGAGAGAGAAAGAGAGAGAACCCTTTTTTCTTGGGGTTCAATTGATCAATATATGATGTAGCACAGGGCTTTGCAAAAATTAACATCTCCTAGTGTTGCATGTCATAATCTCTAAGTTTGCTTAAGCCTCTTTGGAACTAGGCACAGCATAAGTGATCAATTAATAATGGGTTCTCTACTTATTAGTGTTGATTCTATGTCTCACTATTCATACTCACTAAAGACTCATTCAAATTGAGACCCTTTTTTGGTTATAAAAAAGTATGCAATGATATGAGCTGTGTTAACTGATTACTAGCTGGGAAGGTTTTCCTCAGTCACAGATCCAACTTCAGTGCAGGGTTTGCTATTTTTAATCACAGAATTTAGGAGTTTAATTCAGTTAAAAAGGGAGGAAGTTGTCAAGGGAGGGTTGCTAAAAGTTCATGCTAAATTTGCTTAGATCCAGATTGTGTTCATTAATATTTATACATCTATGGTTGGGAAGGGGCGATTATGCTTTTTTAAAAATACTGGGTATTCATTTTCCATGTATCACATAGCCTTCTGATTAGGGAAGGTGGGTTTTCATTGTACGATCAATGGAGATACAGATGGAAACCATCTGGCGCCTCATCCCCTTTTTGTCAAAAACCTTGTCTTGTCTCTCACATGTCAATGATGAATGGAAGGATTTCAATCTCTAGCTGAACAATGCAGTTTGAATCCCTCAGCTAGCCAAGGGGTTTTTGGCAAGCATCGACGGGCTTAATATTTTAAAGAAACCAGCAATCATTTTAATTCATTAGTTGAGGCCTGTTGTTCTAGGCAGTGTTTTTGATTTGTATTTTGGGCATTGGCTTTGTTTTTGATTCACGAGCGTATTCCATATGGGTATATTTTCTTTTCCACAGTGTAAATCATAGGGACAAAAGTGGGAGTTGTATCTGATAAGATGACCAAAATGCTGGGATTGATTTCTCTTAATCATTTTCTGTATTAATTATGATTCGTATTAAGAGTTCAGACCCAAACCGCCCTTGTTCGCTGGTACAGACCATACATGAGAACACAGAATTTAGTTAACCCAACTATAGATGATGAATCTAAAAATCAGCACAGTTCTCTGCCTTGTGAGAGGAAACTTGGCACAGGCTTGTATTGGAGCATCTTGAGTACAGACGGCACTTTTACGGTTTGTCTGCTGAAGGTAAGTTCCTGGGTGGAAGCAAAGTGATAGACCCACATGGGTTAGCTTTGACAGTCATGCTTTAGCTAACAAAAAAACCAGATTGGTTTTCCTGCACTCCACATTTAGTAGAAAGAGGTGAATCACCAAAAAGCAAGTTGATGCCAGAGCCTGATTCAGAAACTCATTTCTGAGTGTATCTTGGGGTTGGTAGAGATTCAGCCCAATTCTATCCACCTGCCAAGATTGTGGTGGTCTCCGTGGCCGGTATAGGTCCCACCACTGATATTTGTGTGGGGCTCTAGCTAAGAGAGCACAGAGCATGCATTTTTTTTTTTATCTAATTATAATGACTATGTTGTTAATACCTAGTGCTTCCTACTTGCAAGGCACTGTTTTAAAGGCTGTGTATATCTTCATTCACTTAATCCTTGCAGCCACTCTAATAGGTAAGTTCTAATACTATTTTCATTTCTTAAGCCCAGAGGGATTACGAACTTGCTCCAATCCTAGAGCTGTTAAATGGTAGGAATCCAAATCGAGATAGTAATGCTCTGGAGTCCATGTGCGATGCCAGTGTGTATGTGTTGTTTTTCAGAGTAACCATATGAGGAAGAAGCTATTTGTGTTGTTTGTGTTTTAAGGACAAGGACACTAAGGAATCAAGAGGTTAAGTCATTTGCCTCACTGTAGGTCAAACAAGCCTGCGGAGCCAGAACTCAGACTTTCTGAACCCCATTCTATTTACACAACGCAAACTTCAGAACAAACGCCCCAACACAACTCAAAATCCTTAATCATTAGAGGACTATTTTGTCCAGTATAGTGCAGTCCTAAGAAAGGAAATATACTGATTCTTTACAGATTTGCAATGCTGCAGTCCAATTAAATTATTTATAGCTTACTTTTTATTAACAAGAAATTGAAATTAACTCACTAATGCTACCCAATTGAGTCCTTGCCATATATACACAGCCATATATATATATTACATATTATATACTATTATATATAATAATTGATGTATATATATTACTGCCTCTAAATGTTGGTGAAAGTAATCATATATAAGAAAGTAATAATATATAAGAGCTTTCACATTTTGATAGGAAAAACCTGAAAACTCACATTTTAAAAAAAATGGACAAAGAATGAAAATAAATACAAATGGACTACAATTTTTTAAGTGACAAAAAGATTTAACCTCATTAAAGAAGAACAATATGAAGTTATCCTAGTATTCAGGGGACAAAGATTAAAATTAAATGGTAATCTATAACATTACCATATGGTGCAAGAGAATTGGCACTCTCTTCTACTAAGGGTGTAGGCTTTTATTTTATTTTAAAAAATTTTTAATGTTTATTTTTTAGAGAGAGACAGATCATGAGTGGGAGAGGGGCAGAGAGAGAGGAAGACACAGAATCTGAAGTAGGCTTCTGGCTCTAAGTTTTCAGCACAGAGCCTGACGCAGGGCTCAAGCCCATAAACCATGAGATCGTGACCTGGGCCAAAGTCAGACCCTTAACCAACTGAGCCACCCAGGTGCCCCAAGGGTGTAGGCTTTTAAAAGAACAATTTGTCAGTGTGTAGCAGTACCCTTAAAATATGTCTATACTTTGATCTGTCAATACCACATCTAGGAATTGATCCCAAGAATGGCATCATCAATGTCAACAAAGATTTTTTTAATAATTGATAAAAACATTATTTATAAAATCAAAAATCTGAAACAATAAGTTTGATTAAATATATTTGGCATATTCATATGACAGAATAAGGCAACTTTGAAAATAAGATGTCTAAAATATATTTTTTAAATTTTTATTGTTTATTTTTTAGAGAGAGAGAAAAAAATGTGAGCACAAGCGGAGGAGGGACAGCGAGAGGGGCAGACACAGAATCTGAAGCAGGCTCCAGACTCTGAGCTATCAGCACAGAGCCCGACATGGGGCTCGAACCTACAAACTCTGAGATCATGACCTGAGCCAAAGTTGGATGCTTAACCGACTGAGCCACCCAGACGACCCAAGATGTGTAAATTATTTAAGAGAATATTGAGATGTAAAAGATGCGTTATATGAAGAAGCAGTTTAAAAAGCTTATAAAACAATATGTAAAAAACAAATTTAGGGGCGCCAGGGTGGCTCAGTCGGTTAAGCTTCCGACTTCGGCTCAGGTCATGATCTCACAGGTTCGTGAGGTAGAGCCCGGTGCATTGGGCTCTGTGCTGACAGCCTGGAGCCTGCTTTGGATTCTGTATCTCCCTCTATTTCTCTGCCTCCCCACCACTCATGTTCCGTCTCTCTCTCTCTGTCTCTCAAAAAATAAATAATAAACATTTAAAAATGTATTTAAAAAAGCAAATTTATATAAAAATGTTAATGATTTTATTTTAAAATAGTAGTGTAGTTTTTTTTTTTAGTTTTTATTTAAATTCCAGTTAGCTAATATACAGTGTAATAATAGTTTCAGGTATAAATAGTGTAGTTATTTTTATTCTTTCTGCTTTTGCTTTGTAGCCTAACATACTAAAAGTGAATTAGAGCATTAGAAATAAAACATTTTAATATTGTGAATTTTGCTACCACACTTCTGTAATCGTGTAACAAACAAGATACTCTGACAAGTGGAAGAGGAGTTAGATATGTGAAGACTTAGATATTGAAGAGCAATGAAGGACATAGTCATTAGCCCTTTTAATTCTTAGAACACAGTCCAGTGGTTCTCAAACTGTAGCCTGTAGCAAAATCTTTTGGAAGCTCCCTTCCCATCCCCTCCTGACTTTGTGATTCAGTAAGTGTGGATGAGGCCTGAGAATTTCCGTTTCCCAGAAGTATCCCAGATATTATCGATGCCTCCTATTGATGGACCCCATTTTGAGAACCACTGACATAGAGCCTTAGGATGATTTTGTTATTTCCCCAAGGTTATAAAACTAGTAATGGTTGGAATTCAAACCCAACGCTGATTCCAAAGCCCAAACTGTTTTAACCATGTTTTCAATCCTAGGTTAACATTAGAATCACCTAGAGAGCACTAAAAAAAACTCCACTTGCCTGGTGCCTACCCCACACAGTTAAGCTAAACTCTAAGGGTCAGGGTAGAAGGATTCCCAGCTCTTCTAATGGTCAGCCATGATCAAGGGCCACTGCCCACCACACTTTCAAGCCACCATTTTAATACTGTATTAATTTCAGAATTTAAAATCTGAAGCCCTTTGTCTTAAATTAACTGAACTATAAATACTTTGAATTCCTTAGTAACAAAGCAGGCAGTTTTAGTGAAATGACTCTCCATTGACACGCTTAGAATATCCCTGGAAAGCACTTTTGCAAAATGTCTTTATTAAAATATCTTGTCTTCTGCTGGATTGGAACAGAGAATTTTCCTTTCAGAACCTTTTGTTATGAAGTAAATAAAGGCTTTCTTTGAGTGAGTCCTAGGTACTTAGGTATTCATATTTTCTCTTAGAATGAAACAAGACTCAATAAACAGATTGCCATGACAAGCATTAATTAACATAAAATTTTATGTTCGTAAGTTTTTTGTATGTTCATAGGCTTTTCTCACCAATCCTTTCTTTACTTCAAAAATGTTCTCATTTCTGAGGCAGATCACCAGTCCCCAGCTATTTCAGCTACTCACTGTTGTGTGATAAGCTACCCACAACTCAATGTCTTCAAATAACAGTGATTGACTCTTTCTCACAGTTCTGTGGGTCAGGACTCCAGAGTTGAGTGGGCATTTCTTTTGCTCCCTTGGCATTGGTTGGGGGCCAGTCATTCAGCCCGATTCACTGTAGTAGAGCTGGGCTAGAAACTCCAAGGAAGTCTTACTCAATTATCAGGTGACCTAGTGCTTCTCATGCGACTTCTGCTTGTAGCTAGTTTGTGCTTTCTCCTAGTGTGGTGGTTTGAGGGTAGTCAGCCTTTTTATATGGAAGCTGGTTTCCAAGAGGGAAGAAGAAAAAGCCTCCAATCCTCTTAAGTCTGGGGCTAGGAAGTCCCAGGGGCCTGCACACTTCTTCCACATGACAGGTTACAAAGCTACCCTGAATTTAAAAGGGAGGGTAAAGGACCCTACCTGTTCAAAGGGTGTGGGGTGGGTATGTGCGTATAGAGAAGGGAAACATTGTTGGTGGCCATCTGAGAAGACCATTCCTTACCATTGAATCCTGGAGGAGGTTGAGACATGAGGCCCTAACTCTTCCAAGTAGAACCCACCAATATGGTCATGTCCCAAAAGTAAGTTCAGTGGAGGCCAGTGGGGTAAAAATTCTTCAGCAACAGCTAAAAGGATGGCGAATTCATGCACATGCCTCTTTTAGCTCCTATTTTGTCATAAAAAAGTCAAAAATATAAGTTTGCATCTGGGGAGGAAATTGAGGAGAGTGGCTGTATCAGGATTAGTTTCAGCTGCAAGTATCAGAAACCCAAAATAACAGTGCAGTAGAAAGAAGTTCACTTCTCACATCAAGTGTAGGACTGGCATGTGTGCTTTCAGCTCGCTGTTCCACCTCCAAAACGAGATTGGGAAATGGCAGTTTGTCCAGAATGACTGTACAGATACAATACATATCCCATCCCAAGTTCAAATCATCACAAGTTTTCATTCATGAGTCTTTCGGCAATTATCCATCCATGCCGCCAAGTTTCCTAAATGTCACCTTTTTATGAAATTTTTGATAGCAGTGTTTGTGATGATAAATTTCAGACAGAATTTCACACTTCATGAAACTGGCCAAGGTCCCCTAGTTTACTTGAATGTGAAATGAGTTATTTACTACCTTATTCCATTTCTTCCTTAAAAAAATTTTTTTAATGTTTATTTTTGAGAGAGAGAGAGACAGAACATGAGTGAGGGGTTGGCAGAGAGAGAGAGGGAGACACAGAATCCAAAGCAGGCTCCAGGCCCAAAGTGGGGCTCAAACTCTGGAACCACGAGATGCTGACCTGAGCCAAAGTTGGATGCTTAACCGACCGAGCCACCCAGGTGCCTCCTTTTCTTCCTTTTTTGAAAACCACATGAAATCATTGCTGTAATCATTGTCTGTTGAAGTAGAAAAACAGTTATACTCAGGAATAGAAAAGACAGACACACAAATGTTACTTTAACTGTATTTTTGTTAATGGCGCGGAAGGAGCACTAGATTAGCAATTAAACAAGCATGAGCCTGGGGCGCCTGGGTGGCTTAGTCGGTTAAGCGTCCGACTTTCGCTTAGGTCATGATCTCGCGGTTCGTGGGTTCGGGCCCCGCGTCGGGCTCTGTGCTGACTGCCAGCTCAGAGCCTGGAGCCTGTTTCAGTCTGTGACTCC
>NW_024081126.1:1097475-1205434 GCF_003009895.1 Hyaena hyaena | reverse complement strand
AAAAAAAAAAAAAACAAGCATGAGCCTTTAGATAACTAGATCAGCAGAATCTTCAGGCAAATCACTAACTGTCTTGCAAGCTTCTTTACAAGAACCTGTAAAATGTGGGTGGTACTATGTTGACAGTGTGTAGGGAAAGAGGTGTCAAATGAGATAATGGCATAAAAGTAAGGGAAAACAAATCAACTCTACAAACCTCAGATATTTTAACTTCGTTAATTTTATTAAGAGCATCCTCATCACTTTTTTGTTGTCATTCCCTATGCTTTGTTCTGAATTGTCTGAGATTGCAGACTCTGCCCGGTTTTGCAGCCATTTTGCTCTGTGGGGTGAGTGCCATGGCAGGGCTCTGAGTTGCATTTTCTGTGGCAATTATCATAAGTATGACGCCACTGTATTGGTAAAGTCTGAAGACTCGGGAGATGTACAAAGGAAAGAAAGACATTTGAACAACAGCCAACATTTGAGTCCCCCGGATTAGGTCCTGGGTTAGCGCCTCTTCCTGCTTTAATCTTATTTAACCTGCACCTGGGCCTTAGGAGGAACATGCTATTATTAGATCCACTTACAGGAGAGGAACAAGCCTTACAGAGATTGGTGATTCGCTGAAAGTTCATTAGAGAATAAGTAGTAGATCCAGGATTTAAATCAAAGTAATCCTTGGGGCGCTTGGGTGGCTTAGCCGGTTAAGTGTCTGACTCTTGATTTCTGCTCAGAACATGATCTCACAGTTGGTGGGATGGAGCCCCATGTCGGGCTCTGCCAGGACAGCACAGAGCCTACTTGGGATTCTCTCTCTCTGCCCCTACCCTGCTCGTGCTCTCTCTCTCTCTGTCTCTCAAAATAAACAGTTTTTTAAAACTTATATATTAAACTAACTCTAAAGCCAGTGCCATTACTTCCCATGCTTCCCTAGAGCCTCAGCACTGGCTAATCAAGGCCACAGAGAAGATGAGAGAAGGTTCAGCAAAGAGATAGTCTTGTAGCCAGGATTGGCTCTGTGGCATATACGTGACCTGAGCCGTTGCTCAGAAGGGCCCTGTGCTGTTTACTGGGCTATTGGTGCCATCTCAAAATCCCTAATAATTTTTGAACAAATGGTCCCTCCTTTTCATTTTCCACTGGGTCTTGCAAGTGCAGTCAGTCCTGGGAGACACTAAGGTGAGAGACAGGATGAAAGAGAGCAGATTGCCTTCTTTCTAACATGTAGAAAGCAGGAAAAGGGGAGGGGCAACTAAAATTTGCTGAGCACCTCTTATATGCCAGGCATGTATCCATGTCATTTTTACAACCACTAATTAATGTCTTCTTCAGAACAAATCTGTGAGGTAAATGAGTTTATTATTTTATAGATAAAGAGACAAATTCCCAGAGAGGTTAAGTCATTTGCATAAGGCCACACAGCTGGGTAGAGGTGGAGCTGGGATTCAAGCCCAGATGTGTCTGAGTTCAATATTCTGATTCTTTTAACCCCTCTGGGCTGCTCCATGGTTGAGATACACAAATACCTAGTCTTCACAGATGTGTTATTATGAGGTGACTTTACACCTCTGTGGAAATAGATTCAACTGTGATTAAAGGTATATGGCTTGCAGTAAGGTGGAGTTGCTGCCTACAAAACTTACTAACTTATCCCTAGTTGAGCCTGGCCTAATGAAACGTTCTCAAAGATAGAAACTGTCATATGTTAATAAGATCGAGAGTGATATCAGAATTACTGGACAAAGGCCTGACTGCGCAGTGCTGTTTTTATGAGCCAATTGCAGCAAGGTTCTTAAATGTATGAATAGCAATAAACCGGGAGTCCAGAGACCTGAATTCTGCTTTTGACTTTAAATAATATTGAGTAAGCCCTTTGACTTCTCTGAGTGTCAACTATTAATTGGAAGAGGGTGATCCTACAGTTACAGTAAAAAGGTTCAACATAGCTAGAACGTTAAGGAGGAAGCCCCCTTGTCTCCCCATGTAGCTGGAGGTCCCTGAGCTAGAGGAAAGAAGGAGAGGAAAAAGAAGCGAGGACGAACCCTGTGTCCCAGCACACGAAGCTTCCTTGTGGGGGTTGGCTTCCTCACCCCATTTGAGCTTGGGCTCTGTTTGCCCCCAGTAGCCAGGGTTGCTTGCCTGCAATAACAGCGAACATGCCAGCAGGCTGGGAGAGGCGGTGCGGGACGCTTGCTGAGGAGGGAGAATGGAGGAGCTCTGAATTCACTAGTATTTCTCAATCATGAGTTAGCTCTTTGGTTTTCTTTCTATTTCAGTGCCCTTTGGGCAAGGACCCGATGGCCATGTCCCAACTATTGCTCTAGAATTGATTGGGAGTGATTTCACAACCACGGCTCCAGGCTCAGCCAACAGGAATGCTATGATTAATAAATGATGTCTGGCACGGACACATGGATGTATGGAGGATGATAGCTGTGGTTCACACCCCATCTTTAACATATGCCATCCCTAGTTCAAGGTAGACTTTGCAGAAATATGGAAATAAGTGACTGAATAGCCATTTCTGTCAGTGTTAACTTTGTTGTAACTCTGATAAAAGTGTAGTCCCAGAAGTTGGCTAAGAAGATTCTAGATTTAGAGCATTGTCCTATATAAGTGAAAAATGTTTTTCACTTGAAAATTTCTCTTGATCTCTCAGAATGTGGATCACAAAAATATTTGCATCAGAATCACCTAGCTAGCTTGTTTAAAGTACAGTTTTCTGGGCTGTATTCGAGACTTACTTGATCAAAATTCTTGTATGGATAAAACCAAGAAATTTGCATTTTCAATGTCCTCAGTGATTGGTGTGTGTGTGTGTGTGTG
The DNA here is from genome assembly GCF_003009895.1 of Hyaena hyaena. Classification (NCBI taxonomy): domain Eukaryota; kingdom Metazoa; phylum Chordata; class Mammalia; order Carnivora; family Hyaenidae; genus Hyaena; species Hyaena hyaena. The sequence continues at coordinate 1,202,626 of NW_024081126.1, read as the reverse complement.
TGTGTGTGTAAGTTGCAGAATCATTGCCTGGTTAGATTGAGTATGAAAAATTACATTTTTAAGGGCACCTAGGTGGTTCAGTTAGTTAAGCATCCGACTTCAGCTCAGGTCATGATCTCAAGGTTCGTGGGTTCGAGCCCCGCATCGAGCTCTGTGCTGACACCTAGCTCAGAGCCTGGAGCCTGTCTTCAGATTCTGTGATTCCCTCTCTCTCTGACCCTTCCCTGCTCATGCTGTCTCTATCTCTCTCTCAAAAATAAATAAAACATTAAATTTTTTAAATAAGTAAAAAAAAAAATTATACTTTTAAAACTGGAAATAATTTCATTTAGCACATCATAATCTCAACTAAGAAGTCACTTTGCAAATGGTGCTAGAATTCAGTAGTGGGTTATAAATACACAGTCTGATTAAATAAAGTATTTAGTAATTGTTGTGGGGGATCTAAATGAAACAAAGGCAAACAAAACATCTTTTTAAAGAAGTCTCATCGTTGTAGCTTACTCAAACCAATGATGTTGGATAAGGTCACAGAAATATGGTCTTTGTTTTAGAATTCCCATATATTTGATGTGTGTGTGTGTGTGTGTGTGTGTGTGTGTACACATCAGTGTGCAATCCATGGAGGAAGAATAGGATTGCAGAAGACTACAACAAAGTTTGAAGTGTGGAATCTATTTTAAGAATGGCCAGCTTCTATGAGATAATTGAATAACAGTAAATTGGCATGAGTAAGAGCAGGGAAGGAAAAGGAAGGTATCGAACAGATGCTCAGAAGGCCATTAGAAAAAGTATTCCAATTTCAGCAGTCATGTGAGAACAGGACAGTATTTCTGAAGGGACATGGTTCAGGCCAGGCAACCTCAGTTTGAATCTGACTCTACCATTTAACTAGTCCAACTTACTTAATTCCTCTCGATCCCTGTTTCCTCATTTGTGAGACTGGGTAATGATAGAATCAACACAACCAGGGGCACAGGCGGTGGTAAGAGTTAACAAGGACAACAAATATGAGGGGCTGGCGTGTAATAAGCATTCAATGGAATCTATTGGAGAGGAGCCAAGACTAAAAACCACTTTCTTTTTTGATATGTAATCAATATTTAATGCGGAGTCATTTTCCTGTGAGGGCATGTGTTAATTTCACTGAGACTCAGTTACTCAGTGTGTGTGTGTATATGTGTGTGTGTTTGTCTCAGAAATAAACAAAACATTTAAAAAAATTAAAAGAAAAACAAAAGGCTCGAGACTCAGTTACTCATATATGAGGAAAGCCTTATCAGAAAGACAAGAGGGTTCTACATATAGCATCACTAGCCTCTAGAATTAGCTTCAGGCCTAGAGATTCTTCCTGAGGAGGGAGCCATTTTTTTTTTTGTTTCCCTAATGTTAGATGATCCCAAAGCATACCTTAATTAATCAATTAATTGATTCAACAGAAATATTTTGACTTGAGCCCGTCCTTATGAGTCAGCCTGTGGTCACTCACAAGCTTGTAGACCCGGTCTAGATGCCACAGAAACATCTAACAATGTCTAAACAACTATGTAGAAACAGGGTGTGAGGAAACTTCTCTGATGGATGAGAAGACATATGAGTTTGATTTTTTTTCAATGTTTTATTTATTTCTAGGAGAGAGAGAGAGAGAGAGAGGGAGTCACAGACTGAAACAGGCTCCAGGCTCTGAGCTGGCAGTTGGCACAGAGCCCGACGCGGGGCTCGAACCCACGAACTGCGAGGTCATGACCTAAGTGAAAGTCGGACGCTTAACCGACTAAGCCACCCAGGCACCCCCATATGAGTTTGATTTTGAAGGATGAATAGTTTGCCAGACAGGTTCCAAGCAGGGAAGCCATGCCAGGCAAAGGGCAGAGTGCTTTCATTTAGGTAGGCTCGAAACAACAGATGGTTAAATAAGAGCAAGTAGGTGAATATCTGTCCCTGTTGTGCATCCATATGTGTGAGCACTGGGCAATTTAGTCCTTGATGAGTTTGCCAGCCAAGACTTAAGGATTTTAGTTTAATCATGAGAGACTAATGGAGAGGATAGGAGAAATCTTTGTTTCAGAGGGGGAAATGGCTAAAGTCCTGGTGACATACTTTGTTTGCAAACTCAACCCAACATAGTAATGGGAAGCCTTCCCATAAGCTCCTTTTCTTAAACCATCTTTTAAAATCAAGAAGTTAAAAAACATAAGTACTGTTTCCTGGAGTTCCAAATTAGAGGCCAGGAAGAGATAAATGCATCATGACACTGACGACATTCTGTCCTTTCTTACTTACTTTATATAAGCAGTGTGTTTTCTCAAGCCTACTTGCATAAACACATAATGATACATATTTAATTAATTTATTCTTAAATAGCTATAGAAAATGTGCTTTATTAGTATACCCCTTCAATTTTGGAGGCATCCAATCAGATAAATCAGTCATAATGATGTGGGGGGAGGGCTTATAACATGAATCAATGAAGAATAAACATGTACACATAAAAGTAAATTTTAGAAGTGCATTTTGAGCTCATGAAACTACTTTTTCTTTCTGAGGCAAAAGAAATGTCATCTTCTTTCTTATTTAAAAGGAATTGTGGGTCAAATTGAACCCAGGTTCAAAACCATTAAATTCAGAGCAAAGTAGGGTCCAAAACAAACTTCTCTATAGAAGTAAATTCTGTCTAGCCCAGTGAATCTCAAAATTCATTCCATTATCCAGTTCCGCTGGGGGGCTTAGAATACAGATATCTGGGATCACATAAAAAGGTCTGGAGGGGGGGCCGGGAATCTTCATTTTTAACAATCCAGTGACTGATGTAAGTGGTGTCAGTATCCGAATTTGAAAAAGTCCACTTTATCCCTTCCTGTCTGGAAAGCTCCCTTTTAGTCAGATGAGGTTAATAAGTTGTAGGTTGATAGGTTAATAGGTTGTAGAATTAGAGCAAAGCATCAGACTGTTGTGAAGGGAGAGCCCTGTGAGGCTAAAGAAGCACACATTAAATACCTGAGTTAGTATTTTATCAACAGAGCACTTTATATAGCCTCAGGTAAAGCTGACAGATTCTTGGTCTTGTTCTCCTCCTCTCAATCCTGTTCGCTGCTCATTAGCACTTCACCCTACAAGAACTGTTCCCAGAAGAGCTCCCAGTGAAACGTGGGAGGCCCTGAGGCCTTGAATGCTTTATTACCTTTAGCAGTCCATTTACACAAGTTACTCTGGGAAGGCTTCTGAAGTACTAGGAACCAAGCTTCTTACTCTGAGAGATGAACAAAGGTTTATCCAATACAAGGCAAAAACAGTTAACTTGGTTAAAGAGCACTAAATTTACTTCACAGTCAATCCTTCGAAATCAAAAGGGATTACATCTGTTGTGTCAGACACTTGCCTGACAAGAACAAGCCCGTCACAGTGAATGAATGAGGGCAGAAAACACGACACTCTTGGGGCAGAGATAAAAGAGTGTTTATTACTCATAGCACTAGCAGTAGCCAAAATATCAACATTTTTTTGGTGCCTGTTCCCCAAGTCCCAATTCCCATAAAGTGATGCAGAGGTTTGGGTGACACCTGTCCATGCAGTGAATTGCATTACTAGAAGGAATCCTGAGTTTAGGGATCCCAAATATTTTCTAATGGGCTCTAAGCATGCCTGGCCTTTGATGCAACAAGAGTCTGTCTTTCCCCTCCAAGTCTGATCACTGTGCAGACATCCCTGAGAAGCTAGTCTAGAACAGAGGCAATCAGTGTCTTTGCTTATAAGACATGCAGAAACGTGAAAGACCAATGGAGAACTTTCCCTCACCTATACCATAGAAAATACTTTTCTCTTGAACACATTTATTTGAGTCTTTTAGGGATGGGTTTTCACAGATGCCATTTCATTTTAGACGTGCTTATGGGCTAACACAGTTAGGTAGCAAATCACTCTTTCTACCAAAATGGATGCCATTTATAAATGTCATTGATGACATAATACTCATGGAAATCTTTACTTTTTATTTATTTATTTTCCTTCTAATATAATACATCTGTACCAAGAATACAGTTGAGGGGTTGACTATTCTATAATGTCTCCCTCGAAGTAATAATTTAGTAGCAGAGATTTTATGGCTGTGACAGGATTAAATCTCCTTGAAGACAGTATTCAAAACTGAATTGTCTAAGAGCATTGAAGGATACCCTGAAGCAACACTTTTTGGTTTGTGTATTTGTTTCTTTTTTGTTTCGTTGTTTATTTATTTATTTATTTATTTTGAGAGAGAGAGAGACTGTGTGCTGAAGGAAACAGAGAGGGAGAGAGACTCACAAGCAGGCTCTATACCATCTGTGCAGAGCCCAGTGAGGGGCTCAACCTCACGAACCATGAGATTGAGATTGAACCTGGGCTGAAATCAAGAGTCAGATGCTTAACCAACTGAGCCACCCAGGTGCCCCTTGTTTTGTTTCTTTGTTTTTCTTTTTTATATTTTTTAATGTTGATTTATTTTTGAGAGGGAGACAGAGTGTGAGCAGGGAGTGACAGAGAGAGACACACATAGAATATGAAGAAGGCTCCAGGCTCTGAGCTCTCAAGCTTGATGCCAGTCTCGAACCCACAAACCATGAGATCATGACCTGAGCCAAAGTTGGATGCTTAACCTGCTGAGGCACCCAGATGCCCCTTGTTTGTTTCTTAATATCAGGTAATGTGGCTTTGTCTGGATGACCAAGAAAAAGCTTTTATTCATTTATTTTTTTCTTGGTCTGAATTCTCACCAAATTGTTCAAGCCTATTTTCTCTTGGCTGTGTTGTAGAGCTCCTAAGCTATAGATATATGCTGTTCATGCAGGATGCCTGGAGATATAGAAGAAGAAGGATAACATATAAGTTCTCACCATTAACTATGGGCTTCTTGTTGAATCAACTTACTCAATGTAAACTTGACATACTTACGCTAGAAGTGATTATTTACTGTCTCCTGAATCAAGATAAAAGATTTGAAGACAACAGTCAGCTTCTGTTTCTGGAAACATTGGTTTTCTCTTAATAAAGACGCATTTTCATGGCTGTATATTTTGCTTCATTTATGCAGTATCTTCCTTGAATTCCCTCTCAGCACCAGTGCCATTGTTATCAAGGTAGAGTTGGAATTCAGTGTTTCCATTTGCTTATACAAGTGACTTCCTCCTTCCTACCGTTTGAGATGTAACTTAAAATGTACATACGTCATAGGAGTCCAAGGCAAGTATGAAACAAAGATTTTTAAAAAATAGCAGGTGATATATTTTTGTCCTAGGGTTGGTCGAGCAATGGTCCCAAACATCCCTTTTCTATGCTTTCTTTCAGTTCACTCTGCAGAATGAATGTGTAAGGTCAATTTCAAGAGTGACCCAAACTGAAGCCACCCATTCTTGGGGGTTTCCTATTGATTACTGCCTGAAAAAGATTGATGTGAACCAAGGATTAGAATATTTGTAGGTGGAACAAACATTTATGAATAGCTAACAGCTGAAGCCCATCATTTAGACATTTTAGCTTCTAAGCTGTGATACTGCTCTGGCGTTCTATACCATTACATTGCTATTTGCTGGTTGAAATCAGAACACTAGGGGGCACTAATTTGCTCAAGAAATCATTGTAACTCATTGAGACATGACCTCAATCTCACCCAATTACATTGGAGATCTAGAGAAGACCTAGGGGTTAATTTAGGCCTGTTCTACAAATAAGTATTTTAAAACCAGAAGGAAATGACTTGCCCAAGGCTAACACTGTCATGATAGTGTCCTAGCGATATGATGTTCTTTCTCCTCTACCATGATGCTTTTGTCAGAGAATCTGGAACAGCCCTTTTTAAATCATCAGTAATAAGTGCCTGCAACTCTGCTTAGTTTAGAGGGTATTGCTTTGAACAATACAGACATGGTTCTCCTCTCGGATTGCTCACCAGATAGGAAGATCCTAGGCCATTTAATGAATTTTAGCAAAAAGCATTATGGGAGATTACAGCAGTGAGATGTCAGACTTCTTTGTTTAGCTGCACCCTTAATGAAAAGGAAATTGGTAAGTGAGAAGCAATGGGGAGGGAAGATTTAATGATTAGAAGCAAGGGTGACATGACAGCACTGAGACGGGAAGGACCAAAGGAACTTGAACGACCTGAAAAGCTGAAAAGGAGCATAAAGGGAGAGAGGGAGGAAGGATGGCACAAGATGAGGCTGGGAGACATAGGGAGGAGATATATCACCCAGGTCCACACGGGCCATATTGAGAATAGAGTCTTACCGACAAAGGGTTATGGAGTGTCGCTGAAGGATTTTAAACAGGCCAGAGACAAATGCATGCATCCTGTGTGTACTAACACTGAATATAGAATGGAGAGGAATGGGATTGGAAAGAGGGAGAGCAGTTAAGCTGTGACCCAAGTCATCTAAACAGGAGGTGATGGGCAAGAACCAGAGTAGTGGTGATGGTAGCTTAGGGTGGTGCTTTCCATCTATAATGGGCACCTTTCCTCTCAAGCATCCAGATGAGGCAAGTAACTCCAGTAGCTTCCTGGCAGGATTGTTGCTAGAAGTTTTCCTGCTCCTCTTCTTTGTCCCACCTCTTTTTGTGACTCTTTCAGCTATGGCTTCCTCAATTTTCGAACTAGAATCCAACTTAGGACCAGCCAGGGTCTCACTCTGGCAGCTGCATGTGGCCAGGTTTGTCCCATCATCCCAGAAGTCACGTGCTGCACTTGTTGTCTCCAAGTTGAACTCAGCATTTTGAAGTTTTCAGGGGTGCCATAGTGTTAAAGTAGGCAGGAAGCAGATACACGTTGTGCCATTTGATTTGTTTAGCAGAGCTTTGGTTATTATGATTTCTTAAACTTTTTTTGCTGGATATAAGCAATATGTACTCATTGTAGAAATCCTAGAAAATGGAGGAAATAGAAAACACAAAAACAAAATCACCCCCAAATTCATTTTCCCCCCAGTTCTATAATTCAAATCAACAAGGTTTTATCATCTTGGAATATTTCTTTTTTTTTTCTAAGCATATTTGTAACATATTAGGATCTCACTCAGTATGAAAAGTTTAGATACCATTTTTACAAAAAAATATTATTAGCATTTTAAGTGCTTACTGTGTGTGGGACTCTGAACAGAATGATTTGCTAACTTTACTCAAATTTAATTCTCATAACAACCTAATGAGACAGGATCTATTATCTCCTTTTGTAGGTGAGGAAACTGAAGCATAGAAAGAATGAGCAGCTTTTTACAACAGCTTTATTGAAGTTTAATTGACATACAATGTCAGTTATTGTCATTGATATACATATTAAAAGTATACAGTTTGATAAATTTTGACATATGTATATACCTGGAAATTTTCATCACAGTCAAGGTGATGAACTTATGGTCACCTCCAAGTTTTCTCTTGCACCCTTCTCCCCATTGCCCACATCTCTAGGCAACCATAGATCTGCTCTCTGTCACTATAGGATAGTTTGCCTTTTGTAGAACTGTGGACTCATTCAGTATGTATTATGTTGTTGTCTGGCTTCTTTCACTTCACGTAATTAGTTGAGATTACATGTATTAATAATTTATGACTATTTATGGCCAAGTAGTTTCCATTGTATGGATACCACAATGTGTTTTTTCTATTCACCTGTTGATGAACATTTAGATTGTTTTCAGTTTGGGGAATTTACAAATAAAATGTCTCTGAGCGTTAGTGTACAAATCTTTATAAGGATTTATGCTTTCATTTTGTTTCATGTTTGTTTATTTTTGAGAGCAAGAGAGCGTGAGCAGGGGAAGGGCAGAGAGAGAGGGAGCACAGAGGATCTGAAGTAGGCGTCAGGCTCTGATCCTGCAAACCTTGAGATCATGACCTGAGCCGAAGTCAGATGCTGAACCTACTGAGCCACCCAAACACCTCTATTTGATCTGTTTTTTGACTTTGACTGAGGATTTTGACATGCAGAAGTGTAAAATTCTTTGACATAGGAACATTGTATCGAGGTTTCCCTTTATATTTCTACTACTGCTATAGTAGGAGAATTTAAGAAAAATTTTCCACACTCAGAAAGCAGATATCTATTATAACTATATCTAATATTATAACTATATCTAATTTTCTTATAGTTTTTCTTTTTGGTAACTCTTTAATCCATCCATAATTTTATTCTGATACGTGGAGAGAAGTTGAGATCATGACTAAGTTTTTCTAAACTCCTAAGGAACTAAATGATTTTCTCAAAATCACTTTTATTGAATAATCCTATCTCTTTGGCATTGATTTGTGATGGTTTCTTTATCATTTCAGGTTCTCATATAGACTAGGGTATGTTTGGAGGACATTTATTCCATTCCATTAATCTATTTTTGGCCAATACAAGAGATTTATATTGAAATTTTATGATATATTTTAATATACACATAAATCAGGGCATGGAGTTATCATTTATCTCTAATCAGAGAAACATGTCACTTAAGTCCAGTGCTGTCATTGGATGCTATAAGAGCAACCTGGCTAGCATATAGATTATCCTGCCAATAATTTATATCAGCTTTTATTGCTATGAATTAGCATATTTTTTTGACTCATTATGACAGAGTACTCTCTCTAAATATAACGTTCACATTTTCTCCTCTCTGCTCTTATTCTATCCCCAACCTCATTGGCAGATGATATATTATGTTTAGAAATGTCCTTGAAAATTTTAAACTCTTTGATAAATGCCCTCTTAGCATGCTGATTTTTTTAAACCTCAGCCACAGTAAGGACCAGGTACTGCTCAACTGACCAGGTACCAGATCCCTGTGATGATTGGTTATTTACAACAGGGTTTTTCAACCCTGACACTGTTGACATTTGGGGTTAAATAATACTTTGTTGTGTCCTATTCACTGCGGGATGTGTAGTAGCATTCTTCACTGGTTACCAATAACCCAGTTCCTCCCTCCCCTACCCCGCCCGCCAGTTGTGACAATCAAAAATGTCTCCAGATATTGCCAAATGTTCCTTTGGGGAGAGAATTACCCCCATTGAGAACTATTGATTTAGATCTTAGTAGTCAGACAGCATGCAGCAACATAAACTTATATTTATTTATTATTTATTTATTTATTATTAATCTTAGTAATACAACCAGGTTGAACCTAAAGCAATCCAGTTGCACAATGATTCACCGTTATTGAGCTTGAAAGAAATCAACTGTAGGGCATTGTGTTTGGCCATGTGACTTAAACATGACCATGATAAGAAGAGTGACCTTATCATTGCTCAAACTAAAACATCTCAGGATCTCTTTGGATTCACCTTTCCCTGCTCAGCCTCTATTGATGGTAAATTTGAAGAAAAGCTGTCAATTTGATAACCATATTGGTATATGTAAATAAAATTAGGCCCTGAGTTTTAATCTTGTGTTGTTTGATATTTAGAAAATGGCTCAACCCCTAAGCCCATAATTCTTTGAATCATCTTGCCTTTGATTTTAGCATATAACCATGGCTGTCTGAGCTAGTTAGTTCAGAGGGGTTTTACAAGATGATAATGAGGCCAATGTTGCAGTTTCAATTAGCTTCACAGAAGAAAAACCCCGCTTCACAGCAGCAGACTGAACTGCTAACCCCTGCCACCACTCGCAGCCAATTGCCAAAAGGAACATGAGAACAGAGAATGTTGCCGACTCAGCACTCTCAGGACCGTTTAGCCTGGACAAGCAAAGGTCACAACTCATTGATGATGATGGCCCATCCGTGTTATGTTCCTATACCAATTCACTGCAGAAACACAAAATGAAGAGTTAATCAGCTCTGGAAGTCGGGCTGCCTTTATAGCCAGTGTAGATCATTGAGGCAAAGACTTGTTTATCCTGATATTTTTTGGAATAATGAATAGGACAGCTGCAGTTTTGAAAGGTATTTAAGCAACTTTTATTTTTGTCCTCAAATTTGCAATTTTGACCATATATTTAAAGTTAAGTACGTTTTATCCTCTCATGAAATTATTTTCTAATCATTCACTAAGAGGGTCATTATAATTATAAATATATCTGTAACTATCTAAATATAATGGATGAATCAAGCAATTTTTCATTGAAATGAGAAGACTTTTATAAGCATTAAAATGGAAATTGAATTTTACTTGCATTTAACACTGTGAGCAGAGGGGGTATTAACAAGGGTCCCTGGCAGCAATTTCCCTAATACTAATTTACGTGCTGTATAAAACGTAACGTCCATGGAAACATGGCCCTCAGTGTCTGCCTTTTATTGCCAAGATTGGGCTTAATTCTGTATTTAGAGTATTTGCATTGTTTCTGTTAAACTGCCTAGATAATAATGGATACAGGCGAATGTTGGCCAGTTTGGTTTTTGTGCTTGGTTCCAACATTAAGATAAATTTCTTTCTGTTTTCCTCTAGTCTTTGAATTCTGATCATACTCATCCGATCTCTGGTCACACTCTCCCAGTAGGGAACTTCTAGAGCTTAATATCATTTATATAATGGTTTTCCTATCTCATTGGTGCCTAAATTTTTCTTCTGACTTATCAAGAGATCCATGGGAATTTTCAGCATTGTTGGTATTATATTCTGACAATGAATGGATATCCAATTTCAAGCTCTTGCATTCACAATGCATTCATCAAAATGCAATCAACTTTAGTAGCCTACGGAGAAAATAGCTCTTAGAACCTTATATTTACTTCACCTCATCAAAGGTCTGCTAAATGAATTAGGTCTTCTAAATGACTAGCCGTGGACAAGCCAAACAAATTGAGCCTTGAATGCAAGAATGTCTACAGATGTTTCCATGAATTGCTTTTTAATCAATGAAATCAGGAACATGTGTGTTTTTTTGAAATTGATTCCTACAGTTGCAGCTGCATGAGTTCCACATTTTCCCGACTGCCTCTCTGTTCCCATCAGTGCTATATTCAGAATCTCTCCAGTTTCAATATACATCATGTTCTCTTTCTAAAAATTCTAATATTTATGCAGCATTTTTGTGTATCAGGTGCTGTGCAAAGTGCTTTCATGGATTATTTAATTTAATCTTTTACAATGGCCTTATGACATACACAAGATATTATTATTATCCTCAAACAGCTAAGGGAACTGAGGAGTAAAGGTTAGTCTGTGGCTCAGGATCATACAGCTAACACTAACACATAACAGAGCCAGATCTTGAATTTGGTCTATGTGAGAGCCTGTACTTCTAACTGCCTCACTGTACTGTCTCCTGAAAGTCATCCTCACAAAGATTTGTATTATTTTTTATATGTAAGAAAAATGTGATTTTATTTCTGTTATCTCTTTTGATTTAAAGCAAATACCTAAAAATGATACCCAAATACCTTTCATGTTCCACAAACCCAAATTCTTACAGAATGTATCTTGTCTGCACTAATTTAACTTACAGTGGGGTCTTCATCCCACTGGTATTCATAGGTCTTAAATTTGTAGCTAGAAACTTGTTCATGTTTTGAGTAATTGTATTTCACTCCCAATGAAATTTTGGGTACTTAAAGCATGTACAATGATATTTTAAAGAATGCAGTTTACATCACTCCCTTTAGAAGACTATAAATTAAAAAAATGATAGAACGTGTCAAGCCATAATTACATCGAGAGTTTTAGTAACCTCATAAACCACAAGAATGAAATACCAAAAAAATTTTTTCAACCACCAGCATCAAAGTCTCATTTACTGATTCTATTTTTATAGCATTGATGGAAGTAATCCAGTTAGGCTGACATTTTTATAGAGGATAGTTTGACGTTCAAATAAGCCATGTTATTTCACCATCTTTATTTTCCTTATGGAAAAGATTGTTTTCTTCTGTAATGATTCGAACTGTGCTATCAAGTCAATGAAAATGTGTCTTGTAGGTTAGATTATGACTCTGAAAGATACATTTCAAGTGACATAAAGGTCTTTGCCATAACCACAGTTGGAGTTTACAGATACACACCCCTTCTGATTTTTAATGCTGGTGTTAAATTTCTTAATGAGTCTAATCACAGAAAATGTGTCAAAAGGAAAGGGATGCTTGCCCTCACACATATGCTTGGGTTTCTGTTATCAGGAAACAAATGTCAAAATGTGATTGCATACAGGCTCACACACGTGCTTGTGCATGTGCTCACACTCACTCAAGTTTGGATCCCAGGGTGAACTTGGTGACACAGTGGTACTTAGAGCCAAATACTAAGCATATGTCGAAATTTGGTGTGATCACAACAGCAGAATGGTACGATATTGTTTCATTCAATATGATGCAGGAAGAGAAGCCAAATGACAGAAAATCATAAAACAAATGTCATTTACTTCTCAGGAGCATTCTGATTGAATAATTGTGAAAAAAAATAAGACCAACTTGTTTCAGGCTGACTTTCTTGTCATTGGTAAATTAATAGATGTATTTCTGCTCTGTTAGAGAAAATAGGCTGATGAACCTTTAGTGGTTGAGATAGATTAGGTAAAATTGCCGATATTTGATGTCTCTGTCCTGTAGGTCAAAATATATCTATCATTTATCAAAAAATTATCATCAGTAAATTTATATAGTTCATTTTGGCAGAATAATACTCACTGTATTCATTCTTATCCTCTTAGGATTTCTTTCTATTTTTTTTGAATTGTACAATTTATTTATTTTTTTATAGTTTATTGTCAAGTTGTTTTACATATAACACCCAGTGCTCATCCCAACAAGTGCATTCCTGTATGCCCATCACCCCACTTCCCCTCTCCCCTATCTCCCCTCAGCCCAGTTTGTTCTCAGCATTCAAGAGTCTCTCATGCTTTGCCTCCCTCCCTCTCCCCAACTATTTTTCCCCTTCTTCTCCCACTTCATCCTAACTTCCTCCTAATCCACCTATATGTGCAAACATATGGTATCTGTCCTTCTCTGCCTGACTTACTTTGCTCAGCATAACACCTTCTAGTTCCATCCATGTTGCTACAGATGGCCAGATTTCATTCTTTCTCATTGCCATGTAGTATTCCATGGTATAAATATACCACATCTTGATCCATTCGTCAGTTGATGGACACTTAGGCTCTTTCCATGTTTTGGCTGTTGTTGAGAGTGCTGCTATGAACATTGGGGTACACGTGCCCCTATGCATCAGCACTCCTGTATCCCTTGGGTAAATTCCTAGCAGTGCTACTGCTGAGTCATAGGGGAGTTCTATTGTTAATTTTTTGAGGAACCTCCATACTGTTTACCAGAGGGGTTGCACCAGCTTATATTCCCACCAGCAGTGTAGGAGGGTGCCTGTTTCTCCACATGCTCACCAGCATCTAGAGTCTCCTGATTTGTTCATTTTAGCTACTCTGACCAGCGTGAGGTGATATCTCAGTGTGGTTTTGATTTGTATTTCCCTGATGATGAGGGATGGTGAGCATCGTTTCATGTGTCTGCTGGCCATCTGGATGTCCTCTTTGGAGAAGTGTCTGTTCTTGTCTTCTGCCCATTTCTTCACTGATTTCTTTCTATTTTTTAAAGATGGTGTATTTTTAACCATGCAAAAAACTCATAGCTTTAAAGATGTGCCTTACTAATACAAATAACTTGCGTATGGGTCAAATATTTTTGATATGTTATTATCAGTGTATTCCCTTATGAGAACTAAGTATAGAATAGTTTTTTATCAATACCAAATTTCACCCAGAATGGGAATTAGAAATGTTTTAGGCTCCTTTGATATCTCTGGCTAATGGGCAAAAAAATAACCTCAGGGAAAAGTTAATGAGAGCCAAATGATAACTCCTTTAATAAATCCTCCTGTATCATGTTAGAAAGTCATAGTTAGATGGAATGACCTATAGATTCATGGAATGGAAATGCCATTGGAATTATCCAGCCAAACAGAACCCAACTGTCCAGTAAGAGGGTCCAGATCTATCCACATGGATAGATTGTCAAGACATGTTGTATGTGATTTGCTCAAAGCACAGACTTTAGCAAATTATTTAATTCTTTTATAAATTAGGATATATTTGATATTACTTATCTAAAAATGCCTCACTAACTTAATAGCATTTCAAATCAGAAAGAAGTGCAGTTTCAGTTGGTGGGTCTAGTATTACATACATATCCCTTAGAGATACCCATGGAAATGAATCTTGCATGAAAACATAGCGGTGATGTTTCCCAGCAGAAAAAAATTCTTGCTCTGCAGTTGAGGCACTTCCTGCTAACTTTTCTACAATCAGCAGAGACTGCTGAAGCTGTAAGCCAAAAGTTGATGGTGTGTGTACATGGAATCAGCAAGGGGCCATAATCTTGAAGGACATTTCTGCAGGGCATGGGGAGGCCTGAGGAAATGTCTACACCATCACTATGGAATACATTTTTCATAACTGGATGCTTTAGAGCTCTTGGATTCTGTGTCTCCTCCCTGCCAACAGCACCCAATTACCACTGGCAAAGTTTTTTTCTCTGAGCTCAGTTTACTAAAGTGACCACAGTGTGAGAGTTGACCTTTTCTTTCTTCAGGCGTGTTAATATCGTGGATTAAGCTCCGTCATTGGTCTCAATCCAGTGGCTATTACCATGGACCTAGGAGAAGTGTCAATTCAATGCTTATAAGAGAACCTCATCCTTTATCTACAAGTAGTTACTTAGAGGAGTGGGGGTCACTTCACGATTGCCCCTGTTTAACCAGAAATTAAGATCTAAATCTAACTCTGCTGTTGTTGTTGCTGTTTTTAACTGCCTGGTTATATGATAATGTTCTAGAGTATTTAGTGGAGGAAACTTGTACTTGATCTTAATTCTGTGTACCCCTTTGTGACTTAAATTTGTTTAAATCTTAACAGCTGTAAACTATTATGGGGATAGAAAAAAGATGTGGCTATTCCCATTCCTTTTTCTTTTATAGTACAGGGCAGTCCTAGCAAAGATGATACCAGAACCTTATAAATCAACGTTATAGATTGAAAAATCTCAAGTAATTTATGAGCAAATTCAGTCTAGCAAAACATAAAAACAATAACAAACCTCATCAAAATAGTCGATTCTTTAGGACACAAGAACTTTTACTATTAAAGAAAACTGATTTTGTTATATAATTCTTCTTATTAATAAGTTAAATGAGAAAAATTGTATCATGTCAGAAATGTTCAGAAAGTACTTGATTTAATATACATTGTCAATGAAAACTCTCAACAAAAGAGACATAGAAGCCTATTTCCTTAGAATGATAAAGATTATTTATTTGAAACAAAGAACTTTTTCAGTTACAAAATTCTATGTGTATTTTCATTAAAATGAGAAACAAGAGGATTACAAATTTATTGATTATGTGTATAAAAATCTAGCAAATATAGTGAAAAGGAAAAAGTTAGATAAGGTGATTATTAGAAAGAGGATGTAAAAAAAGTCACCATTTGTCTATGTTGAAAATTTAAGAGAATCAACTGAAAATAAAAGCTATTAGAATGGTCAAGAAGTTAGTTTCACAAAATTTTTCTCTGCAGTACTTATAAATATTAATACAAAGATAAAGTACTTATTGCCATAATCAATTAAAAAATAAACAAAAAACCCAGATATGACAACAGCAACCCTAAATTGAAAAATAACTAGGAATAAATATAAAAATAAATATATAAGACTTTCATGGAAAAAAATATATAAAATAATTTGCAAAAAGATGAGATTTAACAAGGAGATATTCTCTATTCCTCAACAAAAGAAATCAATATTTTAGACATTAAATTCTCCCCAATGTAATCTAACGATCTAATGCATCTGAAATCAGAATCATCAAGGGATTCTTTCAATAATATGACAAAATAATTTAAAAATTCATGCAAAATATATTGAAAAGCAAAACTAGCGAGTAACTTATTTAAAAATCAATACTCCCAAAGGTTAAGAACAATTATATCGAAAGAAAAGATCTGATCGAGTTTCAACATACAATGTAATACCTATGCAATGAAAAAAAATCACAAACAAAATTAAAAGACCATAAGCATGATGGGAAAACATCTGCAGGACAAAAATTTTTTTAAATATATAAAGCAGTCTTACAATTATGAAGGAAAGCGACAGTATTCCTATAGAGTTCACAAGACCAGGGACACCTGGGTGGCTCAATTGGTTAAGTATCTGACTTCAGCTCCTGTCATGATCTTAGGATTTGTTTGGTGGGTTTGAGCCCTGCACTCTCACCACAGAGCCCCCTTCGGATCCTCTGTCCCTTTCTCTCTCTGCTCCTCCCCCACTTGCATACTCACAAGCTCTCTCTCTCTCTCTGTCTCAAAAATAAATAAACATTGAAAAAAAGAAGAAGAAGAATTCACAAGAATTTTTTTCACAAGAGGCCAGCAAACCTCTTCTGTAAAGGACAAATAGTAAATACTTTAGGCTTTGCAGACACCAATCTCGGTTACAACTACTCAACTCTCCTCTTGTAGTACAAAAGAAGCCATAGGCCGTGCATAAAGAAATAGGTATGACTGTATTCCAATAAAACTTTACTTACAAAAACAGAAAGTGGGACAAAGTGGGCCCACAGACCACAGTGTGCCAACGCCTGCAATAGACCTTTTTGTTCACAGCTATAGTCCAGGTATACCTAGAAGTAAGCGTGGTGTATATAAGATGCTGAACAAATATATGTTGAATGAACAAGTAAATAAATGAATAGCAATAGGACAACACGCAAATTAAAATCAACAGTAAAATATATAAAATTGGTCAAACTCACACGATGAAAGAGGGACAAATTAAAATCATGACGTAACAATTTCTTACTCTCAAATTCACAAGGCATGTTTGTTTCTTTAATGATAATTCATAGGTTTGGTAACAATATAGGCTCATGCATATCCTCACATGCTGCTGGTAGGCTTTTTCACTCTTTTGTCCTTAGTTACAAACATAGAGAAAAGTGTCGAAAATAATATAACAGATTTGTACATCTTCTCCCTCCACGGAGAGTTTTCAAATTGGTTGGGTTCATTCTTAAAAGTTATTGAGAACTCCAAAGGATTTTTGTCAGTTAATATTTAGAATGTTTACCTCATTAGAAATTAAAACAGAAAATTTTAAATATTTGTAATTCACTTAAAAGAGCAATAATAAACTCTTTACATGTCAACATAAGTAATATTTTTATGACAACTACATTTTCCAAGGAAAAAAGTTACTGAGAGGTGTGGCATCATTTTGCATTTTTGCAAATCTCTTTAATGTCTTGCCTAAAGACATCAACCGGATTCTTGTACCTGCCTCTGATTTCATTGTGTTGTGCTATGCTTTCTTTCTGAAGAATATGAAGAAAATCAATCTTTAAGCCGTTACGTAGTTGGGAAAGGGAAGGGTATTTTAATAGCCTTTTGTGATAACCACAAATTCTGCTTTGATAGTATACCAAAAAATGCAATGAGCGGTAGTTTCTAAACAGGCAGTTGATATGTGTAATCTAAACCCATTATCACTGAACTTTTTGTACTTTATTACATTAAAATCTATTCATTTATCTTGCACTTGAAGTGGCTCTTTTTCCCATTCATGGTCTTGTAACATCACTCACTGACCACTTAGAAAATAGTTGTTTGCTGGGTAATGCACATCTTGCAGATGTAGTTATATTTTGTTATACAGTATTCAAGATTCCATTTACTACATCTCCGATGATCTCAGAGAAGTCTTTAGGTATTAGGAATCTGTCAAGCACTCAATGGTGGATATAAGTTTTCCAAAATTCTATTTTTCATTTGAAAGGAGAAAATCTTATCGTTAACAAAAAAATACTGTCAGTCATTTTCTTTGAAGTAGCAGGCTCTTCATCCACTGTTGAGAAAAAGTCAGCCAAACACCCAAGTCTAAATAACCATAAGTTGCCTCTTAACCTTTCAAGCAAAAATGATGTTCTATGAAGAAAGCAGGTAGTTCAGTTCACAATTCAATGATCATACTTTCACATGCAACAGAAGTGCTGTATTCACACTATTTTGTCACTCAGTATTTTATTTAAAAAGTGCCCAAGTGTTGAGATTTAATTAATTCATCTTTATTGCCTCATTAAGGACAATCTTGAGTGAAGCCGGCTTGTTTGGTTTTGGTAAGCCTGAAGTGTGCACCGTGTGGCTACTCACACATTTGATGCTGGTGCCTTCATCCAGGCCAAGTTGCCAGTTCCATCCACCACTGGTTTTGCACCTTCAGTGCAAATATCAACCTGGTGGAAAAGACAAATAATTTTAAAATTTTACATAAATAATTCCTTTCGGTATGTATGCTTTGACCAAGATTTTTTCCTGGTAACGTTATGCCATTATGTTTTTGAGATAGATGTAGACTGATAGAGATAGATCCAGTTCATATATTTTAACTGGTGTATTATATTTGTCTCTTTGTTCCTCTGTTGATAGATATTTAGATGATTTTAAACTTTTACTATCGTGAAAGAGTCACTCTAGGTTGTATTCCATCATGTGGACTTCCCAGGTCTAAAAGTAGGCATATACTGAGTTTTCCACATCTAGATTGCCAAATTGTCTTTAACATGGCTTTGCCCATTTACAAGCTAGTATGATTCTTAACTGGTACTCTTTTTCTAGGGCCAGTTTGGCAATGTGTGTTGAGCACTCCAAGGGAAGACCAGTTTTGAACCAGAAATTCCAATTCTAAGACTTGACCGTGAGGGTCATTTGTCCAGGAATGAGTACAAAAATATTTTTTTTACAAAGTTGCTTATGAGTATTTATAAAGCAGAAAATCTAGACTAAAGCTTCTAGATGCTTAATAATAGGTGACAAGTTAAAAATATACTGTGGTACCACTTGATGTATATTATGTAATCATTTTATATCCTAATTTTGTTTAATCAATATTTCTTATTTTATATAACTGTCAAAATGAGTGATGGAAGTACAGGTAATTGTTTCTTTTCCTCTTTGTGTGTATGTTTTTAAAATTATCTTGTGTTATTGAGAATATATTAGTACAGAAGGAAAGGGGAGGGAGGACAGACAGATGGATTAGAGCATGATGTACTTTGAAACCTCATCCCAAACTAAGTTTCAAGTGAGGCCAAACAAGTAGAATAATAGTAGAACAAATTTGACACAGCATAGGATCGATTTTTAAAGCCTCCTACAAGCCCCAGAGATTTTGGTTTGGTGGGTCTGAGGATCACTGAATCCCTGAAATGCATAAACCTCACACCTTAAGAAATACTAATTGAGAAGCCGTAGCTAATTCCATCTGACTTGCCTGCATTGATGAAAAATAAGGAGTCTTGTCATTATTAATATCTGGCAGGCAGAAGAGGCAAGCAGTGCCTGGGCGGGGAGGGGGGAGCCGGGTTCTGGTGGTGCCTCTCCTCTTGGAGGCTGGAAGCTGAAGGCAGGAGCTTCTGCAGCCACATCCTGGGGCAGGAAAGAGCTCTCTTTACTGCAGACCTGCCCCAGACTTTGCTTTCTTCTCCTTGGCGTTGGCAGCCTGCCCTGAAGCAGACAAGGTCAAGTCTGCAGGTGGTGGCTCCAGGTGTTCCTCCTCACTTCTTTCCCATCCCTCTTTCCTCTGTTCTCTGGCATTTGAGTCACTTCCTCTGCAAATCTGAGCATCAGAATCTTTGGGTGCGCTTGTTAAAACACTTATTCCTGGCCCCCAACCCAGATCTTCGGATACCATAGGTGGCATTTGTAATAAGCTCCCAGGTGATAAAGCTCTGGCCTGTGGACTACACTGAGGTAGAGACAATAAATAGACTCACCCGAGAGAGCCAGCCAGAGACTCAGGAGCTGAACAATAAAGTGTTATTCATTAAGATTCCCATCAGATGGCCATTTAGAAATGCAGATGTGGATGCAGTAGTAGTAACAGCGTTAGTAATGGGAGTGGTAATAAGAAAGGCAGCAGTAATAATAGAAATAGTAATAATAGGAAGATTAATAATGAAATCACATGGATAAATAACTAACGACCATTTTTCTTCCAATGTTTTGATGAAAGTCTTGAACATGGTCTTGCCAGAACAGAGACAAGATTTCAGATGCAAAAGTGTTATGAAATCACAAATTTTTAAAAGTGTCTCTTTAAATTGGATGTGTTACATTTTTAGTGAAAGCAAGGTCTTTAAAACCATGCCAGACCTTATGATCCAGAAAAAGCTGTTTCTTTTCCTCCTGCAGGGTAGTATTTATCTTTGGTTAATAGATTCAGCCAAGCCATTTTTATAGCCTCACATGTTATCAAAAGTGTTTTCATTTCTCAATCTAACTACTCCCTTTCTCAACCTATTGCATTAATTCTGCCTTTTGCGGCCAAGTATAAACTGAAGTCTAGATAAAAGGGATTTTTTTTAAACCCCATTTGTGTTTTTCCTTTTTGTGTTAAATTATAAATACGGTAATTGGCGGTTAATGAGATGTAAGTGCTGTAGCCTCAAACTCTTTGGGTTACTCATGTCTCTGCACCATTTTCATCCGGCCCTCATTTTCCACACACCAGACCTATAATTATGCCAAAATTTATCCAAGCCAAAGAATATTTTGTTTTTCCCTGTTGCTGCCTACAGACCGTAAAGCTATGGAATGCGTTGGACCAGCAAAACTAATTTTAATCCCCCCAGTAAAAATTCTGAGGGGCAATTCCATAAGATATTAAAGGTGTGTGAATCATAGATTGCAGAGATCACTGAGGCATCTAGAAAGCATCTGATCTAGCTGTTTGGCTTTAGTATCAACCCCATTTAGCAGATGAATTAGCCAGGGCTAACAAAAGAAATATATGTAAAGCTGGGATTTGAACTAGAGATCTATCTGGTACTAATACCTGTGCCTGGTCGAGGGGGGTTGGCAGCTGTCTTTTGCCTCTCTGAACAGTGTTTTTTTTTATTGCATCATGCTGTTGCCAGCCTACCTTGAACTCTTTCATCACCTGGTTGAATGTTTTTCATAAGCTTTTAAGGCTTCCTTTATATGTGATTTGTACAGAATCGTTTAATGACAGTGTCCTTGCAACAGATATTTTGATGTACCAAATTTACACATGCACCTGAGCAAGAAAGACACATGCATCATGTTTTGTATTAAAAAAAAAAAAACCTCCAGGCCTCATGTTTATGTTGAAAATGTCAGTCTTTGTTTCCACTCAAGTGCTAGTCTTTCTAAAAATGTCCCTCACATTGAAGGACATCCAAAAGGCAGTAACTTATTAGAACCTTGGGTTCAGATTACAAATGGGTTTGGCTAGCTCAGTGTTAAAGTTCAAATTATCTCGGAATTATTTTAAATATTTGTACAGGAACACTGATTCGTTTACTAACGTGTGGCCTCATAACCATCCACTAAAAACCACCTTGGTCTGCGATCATTAACTCCAAGGGGTCAAGTGAGCTCTTGGCAAAGGTAATTTGCTTCGGTGTCTGAAACTGTCATATGTCTTTTCCCTAGGACGTGGAAGAGTTGACTCAGAAAAGGAATTTGAAACAGAGTTTCAGACCGCATTTCATTATTTGTACAGAAGAGTTGAAGAGGAAGTTCTGATGAGGTAATGTCCTCCCCTCTGTGCCCCCTTTTTTGTAGTTAGTATTTCCTAATTATTTACATTTAAACTGGAGACTGGTAGCCTGGTGTACGGGAAGGAATGTCCGTGTGCGAGTCAGGATACCTGGGATTTAGTGCTGGCTCTGTCGGTCAACTCATGGCCTTAGACAAGTCATTTCATTTCTCTGGGTGTTGGTTTCTATAAATGAGATGGTGACGCAAGGTCATTCTTAAGCTGTAGAGTCCGTACATATGTGTGTTCTGCCAAGAGAAGCTAGACTAGCTGGAAGACAACAGACCCGGGTACAGGTGTCCCTGTTTCTAACCCACTGGCCGGGATGGCTGCATGGATGGCAACCTGTGCGTAGTTTAGTTAGAGTCTTGCTGTTACCGTCTTGAAATTCTTCCCAATTTTTGAACAAGAGCCCTGCATTGTCATTTTGTTCAGGACCAAATTATGTAACAGTTTCCGCCTTTTGATAATACGTTCCTCACCATTGTGTCCATCAGCTGAAAGAAGGAGTCATACCTTCAAGTTGGTCATTTTTGCCACCAGTGTACCTTTTGCATAGACTGGGGGGAGCGAAACGTTGGCAAAAATGTATCTGTGGAATCTTTTGGTTATTTTCAATGACCTGACTTTTTGTTGGTCTACATTTTCCTCTTGCCCTACCTTGTCCCGAGGACGGACATTATGCTCTTCTGAGTGGCTCTTTGAACTTCTGATTTCCTCTCTCTTCACAGGTAAACTGTGCATGTAGGCTTCTGTGAGTCATATTTTGGCATCTTTGTAAAGTAGTTTTCCATCCCATTTTTTAACAGATAAAAGTTAATTACTGGTAATCATCACTAGGTATTTTCACCCAGCACCATTCTGACCACTGCTCCGTCATCAGTTATAGTACAATACAGAGTAGGATACCTGTGGCTTTGAATTATCATTTTGTTGTCACTCATTATGTTTCTGGAGAAGCTACCACTACAATAGCATGACCGAAGATAGAGGTGACGAGAGAGATGACTTCTCTACCAGCAACTTGCTTTGTGTTGACCAAATGAGCTCTCCTTCACCTTTGAAAGTAGAATTGCTGTCAATTCAAGTAGGATTGATGAGAGGTCAATTCTTTATGAAAAGAGATCTGCCAAATGCGCTAAAATTAAAATGCACATTCAAGTAGTGGCCAGCTTCATTGTGCCCATTAACCTTGATAAAAATTACTCTGTGATTGCAAGCAACATGTGCTTTCATGTTTTAGTCATTATTGTGTGCCAAAGGATGACCAAGCAAAAGAGACAGAGGAAAGTGTTTCTGTGTACTAGTTGATGGCTGGATGCGGTTTTACATTATGAATTTACTTTCAAATATGTAGAGCAAATCTCTAAGCAACGAAATGACCAATTTACATATCACATCCAAGATTAATAAATTGCTTTGATGGGTCATTCTCAAGTGTCTCTTTTCAAAGCATCAAAAATGCCACGCCAATGCTCAAACACTATTCTTTTCTCTTATAAATCCAACATTCATAATCTCCCAAAATGCTATCTTTTTTGCCCTCAATAAGTTCTACTTACTTAAAACTTGATGACAGCTTTTAATTAATATTAACAGTGTCTAAATGTTCAAAAATATTCAGCTAGACTTTTTCCTTCATAGAACCGAATGCGACTGTCTCTATGTTGAATTCTTTTCTCTTTTTTTTCAAGTTTTTATTTAGATTGCAGTTAGTTAACATACGGTGTGATGTTAGTTTCAGGTGCACAATATAGTGATTCAACACTTTCATGTATCACCCAGTACTCATCACTACCTATATTAAATTCTAATTGCTGCTCTGACTCCTGACTTCTAGATTGGAGAATGTGTCATTTTTATTTTTTAAACCATATAAACGTGTGTTTTGATTAATAGTTATGCTTAAGAATAGGAAAGAAACAACTGATACATTTTTATTTTTTCTTTACTTTTTTTTTTCCTTTTTATAGTTTATTGTCAACTTGGTTTCCATATAACACCCAGTGCTCATCCCATCAAGGGCCTTCCTCCATGCCCATCACCCCCGTCCCTTCTCCCCCACCCCCATCAGCCCTCAGTTTGTTCTCAGTATTCAAGAGTTTCTCATAGTTTGCCTACCTCCCTCTCCCCAACTATTTTTTCCCCTTCCCTTCCCCCATGGTCCTCTGTTAAGTTTCTCCTGATCCACTTATGAGTGAAAACATATGGTATCTGTCTTTCTCTGTCTGACTTATTTCCCTTAGCATAACAGCCTCGAGTTCCATCCACGTTGCTACATATGGCCAGATTCATTCTTTCTCATTTCCATGTAGTATTCCTTTGTATAGATAAACCACATCTTCTTGATCCATTCATCAGTTGATGGACATTTAGGCTCTTTTCATGATCTGGCTATTGTTGAGAGTGCTGCTATGAACATTGGGGTACATGTACCCCTATTCACAACTGATACATTTTTAAAGGGAATGCAACTGGTTATCCAACAGTACCGATAACAAGCAAAACAGCAGTCCCAGGTTCCATTTATAAGTTCCTTCCATCCAATGCATTGAACTCTTCTAGCAATAAATTAACAGTTTTGAAACTGTGAGATTTTAGATGAAAAGGACCAAGGTGAAACTCTTCAAGTAATGAGGTCAATGGTTTAGTTCCATGCAGCCTATTTCAGAGCACCTTTTTGAACCCTGCTTTACAAAGATTCCAAAAATGAGAACCACAGATCACATATAGATCACCTATGAAGAAGAAGAAAAGCAGAAGTTCAAGTATCCACTGAGTAGAGTACAAGGTCCATCCTGGGTGACTTCCAGGAGATGAGGGCACCCACTCAGTGTCTTCTTATAAATGTTGGTCTCTTCTGGAGAGTGACCTGAAAGGTGCCAATTAGCATCATAGTGATAACTCCTGGCAAGTGTCTAGGATGACATGTCATCCAACAGAACACTAGGCAGAAACATCTCTAAGGTAAAGTGAGTACTGTGGCATCTTACCCCTCAATGGGAAACTCAATGTTCCGACTTCTGGCTGCACCTTGGAATTGCCTGGCAAAGAAAGCAAAAAATACTGCGTCCTGCCCAGAGAGATTTGGGTGTAATTGGTTTAGGGTATGGTCTGGGCACTGGCATTTCAGAAGTCTTCCCAGGTGATTTTAAGGGGCAGCCAAAGCTAAGAACCGGGGTATGAAGTGAGATTTCTTTTTAAATATGTAACTGCTTAATGGAGATATAATTCACATGCCATACTACTCACCCATATAATATGTACAATTCAGTGGTTTTTAGTACATACACAGAGTTGTGCTCCCATCACCACAGTCAATTTCATAACATTTCTATCACCCCAAAGACAAATCCATTAGCAGACACTTCCGATTTCTCCCCCACTCCTATCCCAGCCCTAGGCCACCACTAATCTACTTTCTGTCTCTACATTCCTGCCTAATCTAGACATTTCATGAAAATGGATCATATAACCTATGGCCTTTGGTGAGTGACTTCAATCTCTTGGCATCATATTTTTGGGGTTCATATATATTAGACCATGTATCAGGACTTCATTTATTTGTATTGCCAAATAATATGCCATGGCATGGGTAATAACGTATTTTCCTTATCCATTCACCAGTTGGTAGATATTTGGGTTGTTCTAAATTTTGGCCATTATGAATAATGCTGCCAGAAACAGTTTGTATAAGTGTTTGTGTGCACATGTTTTCATTTCTCTTGGCTATTTATCTAGTAGTAGAATTGTTAGGTTATATGGTAATTCTATGTCTAACTTTTAAGGAACTGTCAGACTTTTCCAAAGTAGCTGTGCCATTTTCCCTTCCCATCGTCAGTATATGAGGGTTCCATTTTCTCCACATCCTTGTCAATGCTTGTTATCTACTTTTTGATGATAGCCATTCTAGTGATTATGAAATAGTATCTCTTTGTGGCTTTGATTGGCATTTCCCTCAAAGTTGAGCATCTTTTCATGTGCTTATTGTCCATTTGTAGATTATCTTGGGAGAAATGTGTGCTTTGATCCTTTGCCCATTTTCTAGTTGAGTTACTTGTTTTGTTCATTATTGAGTTGTAAAAGTTCTTTATATGTTCTCGATATGAATTCTTTATAAGAAATATGATTTAAAAAGATTTTCTTCCTTTCTGTGGGTTGTCTTGTCACTGTCTTGAAAGTCCACTGAAGCAGAAAAGTTTTTAATTTTGATAAAGCCCAATTTATTGTTACTTTGTTGCCAGTGCTTTTGGAATTCTATCCAAAAAGGCTTTGCGTGTATGTCAGCCAATTTGACAATAAATTATACTTAATAATGAAATGCAAAAAAAAAGCAAAACAAAACAAAAGTCTTTGCATATCCCAAGGTAATGAAAATATCCTCCTACATTTTCTTCTAAGTGTTTTACAGTTTTAGCTCTTACATTTAAGTCTATAAACTACTTTGGTTAATTTTTCTGTACAGTGTGAGGAAAAGGTCCAAATATATTCTTTTGTATGTGAATATCCCAGGCCGAGTTTTTAAAACAATCTCCTCACTGATAGTTAGTGAACATTTTGCAGAAAGTCAGCTGTGTGATGAACTTCATGGGGCATGCCACATGAGGCATCTATACCAAAAATGAATTGCCACAGAGTTCCAGCTTTTTCCTGCTCTCCCCCAGGGATCCCATACACTGGTTGGATTTTTTTTTTTCTTTTTAATGTTTGTTTATTTTTGAGACAGTGAGAGACAGAGACAGAATGCTAATGGGGGAGGGGGAGAAAGAGAGGGAGATACAGAATCGGAAGCAGGCTCCAGGCTCCCAGCTGTCAGCATAGAGCCCGATGCAGGGCTCAGACTCACAAACTGTGAGATCATGACCTGAGCTGAAGTCAGAGGCTTAACTGACTGAGCCATCCAGGTGCACCAACATTGGTTGAAACACACTTGGACCTACCAAAGAACACATTTACAAAGCCTCTGATCAGTATGCTAAGGTCTCCCTAATGGTGAGAGGGGTGGGGGGGTACTTGGAAATTAGATGAAGAGTAATATCAATCACTAAAGGTTTCTGAAGGAGTTGTGTTCACTTTTGTGTACTAATACACAAACACACATTTAAACTGCAGTGCGTGACCTGTAAGTCAGGAGATGCCTGGCTGAATGCCTTGATGCTATCGATGATGTTTCATTGCTTTGTATTCTTACCTATTTGAGTGAAAGAAAGAAGCTCCCTGAAACTTAAGAGTCAAATCACTTCCAAGAAGGTTATGCTATTGTCTTATTTGAAAGTGCTCAAGAAAACAGCAGAAGGCTCTTTGAGTGAAATGGCGTCCAAAGGAAAGGGGTATACCCATACCCAAAGTTCCGTGCTGCTGTAGCAAGGGGTGGCAGGCAGGACTGGGACAATTCCATCAGCAATTAGGGAAACCCCCATCTTCACACCACCAGACTGAGAGTCCAAGGTTAGGAACAAGTTTCTTCCCTCCTTCAGCTCTAAAAGTGCTCATTCTTGTACAGGCAGGTTCATCCTCCACAAATCACCTCTGTGCACTTGTCCAGGGAGGCAACATGCATGACGAGTGTCTTTCCATACTCCTGAGCTTAAGGAAGGCAAGTTAAAGTATGCTTTGGGGGGTCATATTGAAACTGACATCTTTTCCCATAAATCCCCCAGGCAAATATCTTTTTATCCCCATGAAGGAAGCAAGAAAAATGGGCACGGGATCTCATAGACCTGGATCCAAATCCTGACTCTACTATACACTCTGGGTAATTTTCAGTGAAGTATTTAACTTTCTTGAGCCTCATCTTTCTCTTTGGTGTTATGGGAATATAAAAATATCCATTAGTGATCATCATAGGATAATGTAAAAGCCTGCCTCAAGTTGGGAGTTAATATCTGTTAGTTCTCTTTCCCTTTCAATCCAAAGATGTAGTGGACTCCCGGTTTTAAAACTCATTTTTGGGGCCCTGAACCCAAAGAATTAAAAGGACCATTAGCCAAAATGAAGGTTGGATTTATGATTCGACAAGGCAGATCCCTCTCCTATATCATTCTGTTCTTCAGTGGTCGGAAAGCCCTTGTTTCTTAGCAAGGTAGAGGACCTCTCCTCATGGGGTCTTCCTGCCACCTGGGGAAAACATCACTACTGTCCATGACTTTGGTGATTCATCAGCATTCCAGCAAACTACCCAGCTGTTTGAAACAGCAGGTATTTATTTTCCTTGGTCCGAATATGCAAAGATGAAATGCAGCTGCCTGTTTTTGGAAAAGCTTTCTTGCTCTATGTCATCTGGTTAGGTTAAGCACTGGAATGTATTCTGACCTTGGTCTGCACACTGTCCTTTCCCAGGTGTCCCTAGAGCTTGTTTGATGCCGATATTGATGGGCCACAAAGCTAAAACTGCTTTTTGGAGAGGTTTTAATTGTTCAGCAGTGGTATTTGCATGACTGTCAGTAGGAGGGAATATTTACTGTAACAGGGGTGTGAGGCCCTGGACAGAGGAAGTTATGATAAGGAAGCAGGGAACCTAGCCTGTTTCTGCAAGTGACGTGGGGTATGTAAACCTCTCTAACACTTCCATTGCCTCTGTGTGATCAGCAGAATGCTAATCTGTTCTCCCAGGAACCTCCCTGTAATGTCCTAAGCATCACTAGTAAAGAAGTCATGGCAGCACTTTGCCCCAAGAGCAGTGTATACATCCAGATAATGGCATCTGTATGATTTGTATTCCTATGGAATTCAGCTCAGTTGCTTTCTACAAAATTTTCAGAATCCCCTTAATGATGGTATGTCAAAAGTTGAGAACAACATATTTAAGAACTATAAATGAGTAGGCATGAAAAGAAATAATAATTCAATGAGGAGTTTAGCATTTGTTTTTACTAGGCCACATTATCATATATGTCCTTTTTAGAAACTGTGTGAATATAAGTAGAGATATTAAAAAGTGGAATAAACTACTTACTCTCCACATCAAGAGAGGAGAACAGAGGTATATATAAATTCCAAGCAGTGTATGTTCCAAACCTCAAAATCCTTTTTTGGAATTTGGCCTGGAATATATAAATCTGGACATATAAGTACAAATGTTACTCTTATAACTATAAATATGTAAAGCCTAAACTATTTGATTTTGAAATGCAGTCAGTTATAACTTAAGACACATTTAAATATACTCGCTTTCTGCTGGAGTTCAGCACATTCCCCTGGAAAAAATGTAGGACTTTATAATGGGAAAAAAGAAGCCATGGAGAATAATTTGAGGGTGATTTCTAGTTGATAATAAGTTTAACATTTTTTAGATGGAGAAGTCCATAGTGTTACTTTATTTTTTTTAATGTTTATTTATTTATTTTGAGAGAGACCAAGAAGGTGAGTGGGGGAAGGGCAGAGAGAGAATCCCAAGCAGGCTCCACGCTGTCAGCACAGAGCCCAATGTAGGACTTGATCTCACAAACTCTGAGATCATGACCTGAGCTGAAGTCAAGAGTTGGAGCCTTAACCAACTGAGCCACCTAAGTGCCCCACGGTGTTACTTTAGATTAAATCTAGAATTAATTCTCAATTAAATCTAGAGTTTACATTTGGGGGGAAAATAGCAAAACCTTCAATAAATTCAATAATATAGCATTATTGCTATATTAATTTCCCCAGATGTGGAGGAAATAAAAAGGGGGTTTCCAGTTTAAACAAAATCTTGTGCATGGCTGTAAGGATCAAGTGAAAAGATGCACATGAAAGTGCTTTGGAAAAGACAACGTACTTAGCAGACTACGAGGAGGGGCCTCAGAGCAGGATGGTAAGGAGACTGGCTTTGCCAGATTGCCCAAATCCAATATGACTGCCCTTGTATGAATTCTCTGCACCCCAGTACCCACATCTGTAAAATAGGGATCATAATAATTGCCACTACTGCTGTGAAGAGAAATCAGGTAGCACATGTAAATTCTCAGGACAATGTCTGGCATATAGAAAGTGCTCCACTAATGTTGATAATGATGATGGGGAGATGATGCAAGTGTGTTTGGGGAAAATGAGAGTACAAGAGGACGAAGTATTTGTTTTTGAAAATGAGGGAATAACCAGCTGGATCCAGTCTGCTTAAAGAGGAGTAAATGGAATACTAGAAACTAATTAGGTTCAGAATTAGAATGGAAACGGATACCCAGTTCATAGATACATATTCTAGGTTGAGACAATTGTCTTTCTTAATACTCACAGAAATATTATCAGCAGCACTTAACGTAATTTAAAAGTGAAATATTTTGAGCAGTTATTGCACATATACCATGCAGCCACAAAATTACAGTTTAAAAACAAACTTTAACAAGAATTTAATAGCGAGTATCACAGACATTATGAAATGATGATGTGGGATAATAAAAGTTTTATTGCCACAAATAGGGGATGACGGCATTATTCAAGAACGGTAGACAAAACAGCCTGACTCCAGAGAGAGAGGGACATCTCCCCACGAGACCTTTTTCTTTCCAGAGCAAAGCTGTATTTATTCTTTATGCTGTTGACCCAATTTTGCCACCCATTTTCTGAAAAAAATGGCCCAAAAATCCCTACTGGAAAGCCAGAGCCACCTGAGCCTTACCTTTTGATGGTTATGACCCATGTCACTAAGCAGTCCCATTGGCCCCCACCCCCACACCACCCAAGAGGCTTCTCAAGGCCATCGTCTCTGCCCACTCACCTGCCTCACTTGCTTCATGGCTTCCTCTGCCTGGCTGAGGAGCACACCTGAACTCTGCCTTGGATGCTGCCCCTTCCCTCGTTGCTGCCACAGACACAGGCTGGGCATTCATCTCTGCTTCTCTACCAGCTGAGGGAATTCGTCTGTGGGCTATTTCAGATCTGCCACAATTATTCCAGCAACACTTGGCAAAAGCCCAGGCAGTGAGTTTTTCATGCTAAAAATGGAGAATTGGGGCCAATATTCTTACTATAATTTTCTTAATTCCAAGAGTTTAAAAATAAAAAATATACATATATATGTATGTATTCAGTAAAAGGATCGGGAAGCAGCTGGGCAGCCTGACTGAGAGGCTGGATAAAAACAGAGCAGCTGTGTTGGTCTTAAGCCTGAGCTGGCTGCATAACCCTTGATTTCTTTGAACTCTGGGCCTGAGGATTCCGTGCCGTAAAACACAGCTAACAAGTGTTGAGTTATCTGATTTCTTGTGAGACGTAAAGAGGAGAGTTGATTGTTAAGCAGTTTGCAAATGGAAAGTATTGCAGAAATGCTTATAATAATAAAAGGCTTATTATAGCACATTCCCAGATTCTGGGACTTTTGTAATGGGAAGGACTGCACATGCAAGACCTAACACGTCTATCAAAGAGCTGGTGGATGTCTGCAAAAGTAAATACTCTATTATATGTGGTGATATCTCATATGCCGATCAACATAATAAGTCTAGCTGGCCAGCTGCTTTAGTTTAAGATAATCAAAGCAAGCCTGAGAGCATTTTAAAGCCATTTGCACACAGGTAGATACAGTTAAATTCTATTTCAGAGGGAGAGCAGGGATGAGGGGTGTCTCATGGCCCTTGGCATTTTCACATCACCTGATATAATAAAGTGCCTAGCATTCTATCTGTCATACAGTAACTGACCGATATGCCATCAGTTCTTTCCCTTTCTCCTAGCATTTTGTCCTCAGTGGGAGATGACTTGAGGAGAGGGTCATGGGAAGTTTTGAGTGCCAAGGGATGCAGTCTAAACAAAATCAGTAGGTTTGCTATACAAATGGAGCCTTGGGTCAATGTCTGTAGTTCCTTCCTTCCTACCAGATTGTCACCCTGTGTCATGCCTATGTAGACGTTTTTGACCCGTCGTTGGTTATCTTTTATTCAGCGAGTGCTATAAAAATCCCTGTTGATTCAGCTATATCCGTGATGGACATTGACAGCGTTCTAATGGTGTGATTCCCTTTAGTGAACAGTGCTGGACAGATTCTTACTTGTTGAGTATTGCTTACTGCTCCAGCTATCTTTATAAACACTGCCAAAAGCCTTTAATCTTCTCTCAGTTGAGTGTATCTTTGGTGTTGTTTTGATTGTTAAAACCAACCTTTTGGCAGAGAGTCGAGGGAACAAGGAAAGGGGGATTGAGGTAGGAAGCAGTTTGCAGAAAGATCCTTGGAAAAGAAACCTTTTCGCCCTGCGTTACATTTTGCATTCCATTAGAGACAACGGGATTGAAAACAAAGCACAAATCTGGCTGAGAACCTGAAAGGCAAGTTTCAGCATGAGTGAATTTTTAACAGCCTCAAAGAGGGGGTTAAAATGAAATTCTGACAACCTTAACTACACTTTTTCTCAAAGTATTGCCATAAGGATAAAAGGTGAAATGTCAGCAGTCACCTATTATTCTGTCGAATGGCACTTGATAATTTTTCCTCCGTAGGAGCACTTGCCCTTTTATAGTTTTGACTCTGTGTTTTGACTGACTGCCCAAAGATCACAATGACTTAAAGCTGTTTGCCTGCACTTGGGCAGCACAGCCAGGACCGGTTCTGCCTTCCCAGACCCTCTGGGGGTTTGCTGTTGGTGGCTTCCGCCAAACAAATGAGGCCTGTGATGTGCACTATTTACTGCCCCTGGTTTTTAAACCACTTTAATAACCTGTCTTCCTCCTGAAGCTTTAGAAACACACTGATGGTCATGTCTTCCTTTTTTTTTTTTTTTAAATGTTTTATTTATTTCTAGGAGAGAGAGAGAGAGAGACAGCGTGAGCAGGGAAGGGTCAGAGAGAGGGAGTGACAGACTCTGAAACAGGCTCCAGGCTCTGAGCTGGCAGTCAGCACAGAGCCCGATGCGGGTCTCGAACCCAGGAACCGCGAGATCATGACCCAAGCGAAAGTCGGACGCTTAACCGACTAAGCCACCCAGGCGCCCCTCTGATGGTCATGTCTTCTGAATGGGAGAGCCCAACTTCTTTCTGTGTGTCAGGAAAACATCTTCATACATCAGCGTGACACAGAGGCTCCTTCAGAATATTCTAGAAAAAAGATACTGCTTACCACAGAGTGGTGAAGGGGTCCTCCACTTAATTCTCTTTGCGGAACATGCATGCTTTGAACAACTGCTGTGTTCACCAACCTGGGGGCATCTGCTGGGGGCAAGCTACCAAGGTGACAATTACACAAACCCAGCCTGCAATAAGCCTTATATTTTGTAGGAAAAGTCAGAGGAGAGTTATAAGTTATTGAGGGAAGTAGACTGACCAAGGAGGTAGCCCACTGGGTGCTTAGAAACCAGAATATTAGAATCGGTTAGGACCCATCAAACTCAAATGTCCTTGGGGCTGCATAAGTAAAAGAAATGAGTGAAGGATCTTGGTAAGGATGGTGGCACAGTGGAGGCTGTGAGTGCCATTTAAATGGAACACCATCCTGCAGTTAGAGCTCTCAGGGCCATGCAAGTGCTGGCCCGTTGTCACCAGGCTTTCAGCTTTTTCAAAACCTTTTTTTTTTTTTTTTTAACGTTGACAAGTACTTCACCGTGTCTAACTCCTGAAAGGGTATATATAAAAACAATTCTAGGAACCAAACTTAGCCCATATGCCAGTAGTTTTTTCCCCCCTCTGGGTTATGGCACATGCTGTTGTAAAATTCCATCTCACGTTCACGGTCATTGGTTGTCACAGGGAAAGTCGATTCTGAAACAGAATTTAGCCAGGAGGTGGTTTACTGGGGTGGGGGTGTTCTTGAGATAAACACATTTATTGGGAAAGAGAAGAAAGTAGCTCTGGATAAGAGGGAAAAGTTGAGCTGCCTTGCAGTCTCAATGGAGGCCTTGGCCAATCTCAAAGAGGTTAAAACTGGATGGCCCTCAGAGTTGCTCCAAGGTGGATGAGGGGACAGGGCCTTTATAGCCAACATGGAGCTGTCATCAGATGTGGGTTGCTTCAGTGAGGAGTGTGACTTTGAACGACGAGCCTCTCCTCAACTAAAGAAATAGCCGTCGGGATCAGCAGCACTCTGAGTAGCTGGGGAATCAGGCCTTCCTCTCTGAAGTGGGGCCTGGGTGCCACATCATAGCACCCATCATAGGGGTGGGTAGATTTTTCTACATGGACTGTGTTGTCCCTGAAAATAAGGGACAAAGTCTCAATCATCTTTGAACTGATCTGACCTCACACCCTAGAGAAGAGAGATAATCTCATGTACATCATTTTCTCCCCATCGCCTTTTTTCTTCCCCACTTCTTGCTGGCCTGTGTACCTCCAACAGAAGCTATCAGAACAGAATTCCTAAACACCCTCCGGAATTCCTAGCCCCTTGGTTCAACTCAGAGCTGTCATGTTATGGCCTACAATCCATATTGTGGGCATTTGTAAAGATAAAGATTCAACCTAAGTATATGGAGATAGAAATGTAATGATTCACTCATATTTACATATGCCTTTTGATAGCCTACTATGTGCTGGCCACTGAGCGACCTACTTTGAACAAAATATATTCTCTGCATTGCAAGCAATTTGGTATTTAGTGGGCAATGCCGATGCATAGGTGCTGTTCCAGGTCACAGGTTGTCTTGGAAAGCCACTTGGATTAAACCTGTAGTTAGAAACAATGATAATAATCTTGGTGAACAACAACTCACCAGGGCAATGCCAACCGGGCCAGAGAGCATCAGATTATAAAATGCGTTAAGAAGGTAGTCTCTGCAAGATTTGGTGCATATTATTACCAAAAGTGTAGAGTGAGGAAGTGAGGACCCTAACGCCTTGTCCAGGTTGCAGGCTTACACGTGATTATAGAATGGGAAGATGTGAACGAATGATGGGATAACTAGAGAGAAAAATGCAAAGCACGAGGCATAAGCTACCGATAAAGTAAGATGTAGTTTAGTGCTTAATAACTGTTTATGGAATTGATTCCTCCTTGTGAAGTAAGGCAGGCAGTCATTAATAACTCTTACATCTGTCATATTTTGATAACTGTTAATTAGAGCCATGGACAGTGCACTATGGAAAGACAAAGGGGAAGAAGGCATTAATTCCAAACGACGCTATGTAAGATCTTCTGGAAGTCGGCTAATAATGATGATGATAACAATAGCTAATATGAATCACTGTTAAGTACGGAGGACTGTTAAGTGCCTTTTATATCTTAACTCATTTGGGCTTTTCCACAATCCTATAATATCGATACTATTACCATCCTCTCTGTATAGAGATGAGTAAGCTGAGATTCTCAGAAACATTAAGCAATTTACTTGAGACTTGATCAGAAGAAAGTGGTGGCCCTGGAATTTGAACTCGGGTTATCTGAAGCCAAAGTCTGCTGTCTTATCACAAAAGTAGACTATCTGAAATGGACCTGGAAATAAACATGGGAGAGCAGAGCATTCCAACTGAAGGGAACCATTTTTCAAAGGTCTGATGATATTTCAAGTTGGAGGGGTGGGGGAGGGGAGAAATGCGTGAGGTATGACCAAACATGAGGTACAGGGGTGGGTGCGTGGTTTGAAGTTTAAATTTGGGAAATTAGATGAAATTGTGTTGCTCAGTGGCCTTAAATACCAAACTGAGCAGTTAGGGTTGTGGGAGGGGAGGTGGTGAGATCTGTATTCAGAAACAATAACACTGTGAAGGAGAGACAAATATGTGGACGTA
The DNA here is from genome assembly GCF_003009895.1 of Hyaena hyaena. Taxonomy (NCBI): domain Eukaryota; kingdom Metazoa; phylum Chordata; class Mammalia; order Carnivora; family Hyaenidae; genus Hyaena; species Hyaena hyaena. The sequence continues at coordinate 1,167,500 of NW_024081126.1, read as the reverse complement.
CTGGAGGCAGTGCTACAGAGGAGGAGGCCCCTGAATATTGTCCAGGCACTTTGTCCACAGGATGAGGACAGCGCAAATAGAAGGAATGGAAGGATGAGATGGGAAACAAAGGATTTGGTTAGTGCAATGGCTCAGGTTTTGAGTTTATGATGTCAGGAACACAGGACCAACATAAAGCTGGGTGCAGAGAGAACACAAGCTCACTTTCAGGTTGTAAGAATAGAAGTTCAGGCCTCAAGAGAGAGACTTTGTCGAGCAGAGAATTGGGAACCCCCACTTAGAGGTTCTGATGGACCCTGGAGCTTAGTTAGGGTGGGGTTGAGGTTAGAGAAAAGGCACCCAGGCTGAGTAGCCTGAAAGTTCCCGTATAAAGAGAGGGTGAAGGACGATGATTTTTAAACAGTCATATTGTACATCCTATGATTATATAAGAAATGAGCTGCTCCTGTAGCCACAGGCTATGAAAGAAATATGTGAACTTGTAGTTTTAGGGTAAGAGTTAATACTTTAAGATTGGGTAAAAAGTTTCAGGAGAAAAGTGAGCTTAACACATGAGAATTTATTGTGAAATTTCCTAGATGTTCAGCAGGCCAGTTCCATGTGGGAACACAGCCCCGGCTTCCCTTGAAGGGTGGTGAGGTCAGTGTGTTCCAAAGTCTCAATTGTTTGTTGGCTACTCAGTACATATATTTTCCTATTAAACCATCATATGATGCTATTGAATTCTGACTTGTTTAGAATAAGTGTAGATTATTACTTTGATTCTAATGCAGGATCCATTTTTATGATATGCAGTTCAAAATTCCCAACATTTAAAGGCATTTTATGTCGGATATAACAGAAAGAAGGAATTCCCCCAATATCTGAAGAGTGTGATGATACGACCAGCCCATCTCTGCTCCTCCAGGACATACAAATGCAGTGTGTGTGTGTGTGTGTGTGTGTGTGTGTGTGTGTGTGTGTGTGTAAATTATAGTGTATTTTATTTTTGTCTGGGAATCATTTGATAATTTGGCTACTCCCCTAGACATAAGTGAGAATGTCAAAGCCAAGAGTGGGAAGAAATTTCTGTTGCAGAAATTTTCAGCATAGTTTATTCTCCCAAGTAGCAGGCTTGCAGCCAGTTGTCTTTCCCTAATTATTAATAAAAACTCAGCACTTCAAATTACATTCTCATTCTCCACCAGTTATTAATAGAGCTCCATCTTTAGGACATCTGCAAGACATCATTTATAATAGAATTCCTGACATACCATAAAATTCCTATTAGACCTTAAAAATGACACCCAGGTTGTGCCATTTTTCTTGGTAAAAAAATTTCTCTTCCCTGATGAAGCCTAACAGAAAAAATTATAGCTTTACTTAAATTTTATTTTAATCAAGGTATTACATGTATGCAGTCATAAATCATAAATCATATTAGTCACAAATCATAAGTGTATGGCTCCATGAAGTTTTACATATGTATATACCTGTGGAGCCACCAGCCACATCAAGTTACAAGAACATCCAGGACCCAGGAGGCTTCCTTTCTCATTCCTCCTCTCTGTCAACTTCATGCCCCAAAGACAACCTCTATTCTGACTGACATCTATTGGTCTGCGATGCATGGGTTTTAAATGTAATACTTACACATCTATACATTCTGAACCGTATTTATTGGAGTGTGCTAGAATACTGGGAAGTACTCTTGACTTTTTTCCAGAGGTCACTTGTGTAAGAAGAACTCTTTCTATTCAAGTGACTAATCCTTGGGCTTTTGCAATCACCAATGCCACACTCTAATTATACTAAGGGTGAATAATACCAACGGTGGAAATTATACTAAGGGTGAATGGTTTTATGAAATTCTGCCCTCTAAAGGAAGTCATAGATTTTCACCCATTTTCACAGAATCAAATCTCTACCAACTTCCGCTCTCCTTTCACTGTTCCCCTATGCCTATGCGTGCTGGTGGATATCATCTGAATGCAACTTCTTTGTATCCATCAAATAAAATTATATAGGATAGTATTGATAATACCTCATGACACTTCATCTCATAATCCTTATCTCTAACTGAAAGTTCTCCTGGTGATGATAATTTGCAACACATAAGGATGCAGAACTTGATAAATGACAATTCAAGAACATCCCTCTCATTTAACAATTCAGAAACCCTGAAAACTGCTAAATGATCTTTTTTTTTTCTTTCTGCTTTATGAGGCCCCTTCTATGGGTTGTTCTATGATTATATTCTAAGTCTAAACTTGACTGCTGTCAGGAAACCTAACTTAAGAAATCTTAGGTTCATTTCTTCAACTAAATCTGATGGAAGCAGGCAAGACTTGGTGTGACCCAGATTGCTGCTGCTGAGATAATTTATCCTCCAGACTAGACGGCATCTGAGAAAGACTAGCAATTGGTTAAATAGAAATAAAGACAAAGAGAGATCTCTTTGATTATTAACTCCAAAAATGCTCCCCTAATTGTTGACAATTTGCCTTCTTGAATTGTTGCAGGAGCTGTTAATTCTATCAGGGGAAGAGAACTCTAAGGACAAATTAGGTTAATGAGATTTATTTGTTCTTTAATCAAAATTAAGGGAATCTTATTTCCTACACATTGCTCCTTTCTGTGCAGACTATGACAATGGGACTTAATCTCCTGGGAGAATTTCCTAACACCTTTAATGAGGGGAAAAAAATGCATGTTTGCATGAGTATGTAAACACACGTAAGAATGCTTGTGAGATCTGTTTATGCTTGAAATAGAACTGAATTGAGCTGGCAAGAAAAAGGAATTGTGTTAATATGCAGGTTTCTTAGAGTTACAATTATAGCCCTAGTGACAGGCTAACAAGAAACGATTTAATTACCTTTCTAGGCTGCTGAAGACATTTTGAGGATACACTTGATCTCTTGTCATCAACAAAATATGTTATGACTATTTATTTTTATTCAGTGCACTAGTAAAAATGTAAACAAATTCAAATAGTTAAAAGGGGAGTCATTCTTACTTGCTTTCCCTTAGTCCCAATCCCTAGATAACAACTATGGTTGTTGTTGTTTTTTTTAATATTTTTATTTATTTCTAGGAGAGAGAGAGAGAGAGACAGCATGAGCAGGGGAGGGTCAGAGAGAGAGGGAGACACAGACTCTGAAACAAGCTCCAGGCTCTGAGCTGGCAGTCAGCACAGAGCCCGACGCGGGGCTCGAACCCACGAACCGCGAGATCATGACCTAAGCGTGAGTCGGATGCTTAACCGACTAAGCCACCCAGGCGCCCTTGTGGTTATTAGTTTCTTCCAGATGTTTTTAATGCAGTTATAGCATGGATGGATGGATGGATGGATGGATGGATGGATGGATTAGAGTGAATATATGTATTTATTTATCCTATTTCTGAGTCACTTACCTTCTTGAGGGTTCAATGATGAACAAAAATAGATACATCACCAACTTTCCTAGAGATTATAGTTCAGCAGAGGGAAATTGATATTAATCACACACACAGGTAAATGTATGGTCATAAGTAAATGCAATGAAAAAGATGGTGTGAGTTTCTCTGAGGAAGTGACAGCTGCACTGGAATCTGAAGGAAGAATGGAACACGGACTTGGATTTAGAGGGAAATGTTCCAGGCAAAGAAAATACTGTTTCTCAAGAAGCCCATAGCTTGTTCAAGGAACTGAAGGTGCCCAGGGTGGCTGTGAAGGTAGACTGAGCAAAAGAAAAAGTGTGTAGTTAGAATCCAGTTTAGGAGGCTATCACAGAAGTATAAGGCAAAGAATAAAGACAACTTGGACTGGCATATAGTTGAAGAAAAATAGACATTTCATGGTCTTTTGGAGAAGACCACATGATTTAGTAATCAACTGGAGGTACATGGCAAGGAAGAAAGAAACAGTATCTATTTCTTTGTTTTCCTTTGTTTCTTTGTATATATGGAATTATCCTATTCATTGCCCTGACCTTGCATTCTTTTCTCTTAATTGTTTTGGAGATTTCTTCCTTCTCTTTTCAATAATGTCTTTTTAAGAAGCTCACTGTATTTCATGATACAAATGTGTCACAGTTCTTTCCACCAGTACCTCATTGATGGGCATACAGAGTTTGCTTCTGTTTTTTTGGTTTGGGTTTGTTTTAATGGGGGATTGTGTATTTAAGAGGACAGTGCAGTTTAAAATAACATATTTATGCTGTACATTTCAGTTTCAAGTTTGGTTAAATGTGATGCAATAAATTCCTACCAGTGTTAGTTCCTGGGTTAAACAAACTGGAACATTTAATATGTGATAGATATTTTCCAATTGCCCTAAAAAAGGATTACAGCATTTTATGCCATTACCAATAATTTGTAAGATTGCTTAGATCCTCATTCCATTAACAGTTTTAACAAAGTTTTTTATTCTTGCCAGTCTGATTCATAGTAAATTCTTCTATAATTTGTCTTCCTTTAAAATAAGTTTGAGTATGTCTGTGGTACTGGCCATTAGTTCTTATTTTTAATGTGAGCACCTTATTCATCATATTCATCATGTGTCTAATGATTTTTTGTTTGTAAAAGATTTTTGCTTATTAAAGGTATCAATTCCTTTCTCTTAGCAATAGGATAAAAATATATCAGAAATACCAAAAGGCATTTAACAAAATCTGTTCACCTTTTTGTATTTTGAGCTCCATTGTCTCCCTTTTATATTTATCTACTATCTTTTCATCTCATCTTTGCTTTATTCTTTCAGCTTATCCCTTTTAACATCTCCGATGCACAGTATTCATTGTATATTTTTTCTTGTTTCTTACACCCTTTTATCTAGAATATATTTTTCATACCTTTCTCTCCCTTACTCTCTTCTCTTTCCTCCTCTTCTTTCTTTGCTTTTATGTTTTTTTTCTTTTTCATAGTTGCCGTATTGTTTGTTTTCATCTTCCTCATATGTAATGTGGAAAGTGCTAGCTAGATCATCTTTTTTTTCAAATATTGTATCCATGAACATATTTATTATCTTGTTTTCTCTAAGATCTGTTGATTTTCTCTAGGAACCTAAGTATAGGACTGGGTATTACTGGGATTTGACTATTGAAATTAGAGAAAGATTCAGCTGGGAAACATGGTCAGGAATAGTTGATGAATCTGGGCTCTACTGTTTGTTCCACAGTTTTATTTAGCATTTTATGCTGGTATTTATGGTTTTAGGAAGGGACATAGTCTTGGGGCGCCTGGGTGGCTCAGTTGGTTAAGTGTCTGACTCTTGATTTCAGCTCAGGTCATGATCTCACAGTTTGTGAGTTCAAGCCCTGTGTTGGGCTCCATGCTGACAGTGCAGAGCCTGCTTGGATTCTTCTCCCTCTCTCTTTGCCTCTCCACCCCCTACCTCTCTCTCAAAATAAATAAATAAACTTAAAAAGAAAAGAAGGGACATAGTCTCATCCATGGAAACCCTTAAGTGCAGATTACGCTGTAATTTGAAAAGAGTTTTTGGAGCTTTTGCTTTTGACAGGCAATTCTATACACTTACTTCCCCCAGCTTCAGCTCCCCCTTCCAAAGAGACTTCTCACCTTAGGTAAGTCAGTGTCATGGTGGTGGGTCAAGACTTCTACTCTAATAGCCCATTCTACAAAAATGTTTGCAGGCTATGTTGGGTACTAACCCCTCAGAATACTGCCTTCAGAATTATGGGGCATTTGTCAGATTTTCCCCACATTTGTTCCACTCTCCCAGAACTGTTTTGCTCCCCTAGAATTGCTTTGGAAATAGAATCAGTTACTCTTATATCCTGTCTCTCTTGCTCTGATCACCATCTTTCGATATTATTTTGCCAGATTGTATGTCTTCCTTTGTTTGAATGTTGCTGTTATTTAATGTTTGAAATTTTTATTCACTTTACTAAATTTGGAAGATGAGAGTTTTGGCTGCATGAACTTGGCTATATCATTTAGTCTTTTTGGATCACATTTTCTTATCTGCAAAATGGGAACAAATAATTGCTACTCTTTCTGCTTTTTAGTATCAAATCAGATAAGTTATTAGAAAGCTCTTTGTGATAAACAAACAACCTAACGTTAAGCTTCAAGGACTAGAATAAGAAGTGCGCTAAACTCCAAGGTAGCAGAAAGAAGGAAATAATAAAGATTAGTGCAGAAATAAATGAGCTAATAATAGGAAAATAATAGAAAATATTAACAAAACTAAGAGATGATTCTTTGAAAAGATAAATGAAACTGGCAGATCTTTAGCTAGATTAACCAAGAAGAGAGAGAGATTTTTAATTTTATAAATTAAAAATGAGACATTACAACAGATACCAGAGAAATACAAAGACCATAAGAGATTACTATGAACAACTACTCATCAACAAATTAGACACCAAAAGAAATGGATAAATTCCTAGGAACATACAACCTACCAAGACTGAAGAAATAAAAAACCTGAACAGACCAGTAATGAGTAAGGAGATTGAATCAATAGTCATAAATTGCCCAATAATTGCTCAGGACCAGATGATTTCACTGGTGAGTTCTATAGAATACTTAAAGAAGAATTCACATGAAATTTTTTTGCCAACTCTTCTAAAATACTGAAGAAAACTCCCAAACTCATTTTATGAGGGATCACCCTGATGCCAAAGCGAGATAAAGACACTACAAACAAATAAACAAACAAGCAAACAAAACTGCAGGCCAACATCCCTGATGAATATAGATGTGAAATTTCTCAACAAAATACAAGGAAAATTAGTTCAAGTAATCAGTAATGAAGTAATTAGTAATCACATAAATAGAATGAGAGATAAAGATCATACAATCATCTCAATAGATATAGAAGAAGTGTTTGACAAAATTCAACATCCTTTCATGATACTTACTCTCAACATATTGAGTACAGAAGTATACCTCAACATAATAAAGACCATAAATGACAAGCTCACAACTAGCATCATACCCAATGATGAAAGGTTGAGAGCTTTTCCTATAATATCAGAAAAAGACAAGGATGTCAACTTTCATAATTCCTATTCAACATAGCCCTGGAAGTCCTAGCCAGAGTAATCAGGCAAGGCCAAAAAAAAAAAAAAAAAAAAAAAAAGGCAGTCAAATAGGAAAGAAAGAAGTAAATTTGTTTCTGTTTGCAGGTAACATGACATTATACATAGAAAACCCATAAAACTCCTTCAAAAAACTTTTAAAACTAATTTAAAAATTCAGTGAAGTTGCAGAATACAAAGTCAATACACAGAAGTTAGTTGCTTTTCCATATACTAACAACAAAGTATCTGAAAAATAAATTTTAAAAATCCCATTCACAATAGCATCAAAAATAATAAAATACTTAGAAATAAATTTTACCAAGGAAATCAGAGATCTGCAGACTGCAAACTATAACACATTGATGAAAGAAATTGAAGAAGAAACAAATGGAAAGATATGTTATGTTCAGAGATCAGAAGTTCATGTTAAAATTTCCTTACTACCCAAAGCTATCTGTATCAAAATCCCAACAACATTTTTTACAGAAACAGAAAAAGTAATCCTAAAATTTGTTTGGAACCTCAAAAACTCCCAAGTAGCCAAAGCAGTCTTGAGAAAGAATAACAAAACTGGAGGCATCACATTCCCTGATTTCAAACGAAAGTACAAAGCTGTAGAAATCAGCACAGTATGGTACTGGCATAAAAAACAGACAGGGAGATCAGTGAAATAAAATTGATAGTCCAGAAATAAACCCACAAATACATGGTCAACTAATATATGGCAGTGGAGTCAGTAATATTCAATGGGGAAAAAGATAGTCTCTTCAATAAATGGTGCAGGGAAAACTTGACATCCCCATGCAAAAGAATAAAACTGGACCCCATACACAAAAATTTACTCAAAATAGATTAAAGTCTTAAATATAAGACAAGAAACTGGAAGAGCGTCTGGGAAAAAAACATAGAAGAAAATCTCCTTAATATTATCTTGTCAATGAGTTTTTGGACATGACACCGAAAGGCACAAGTGACAAAAGCCAAAATAAATAAGTGCACTGTATTGAACTAAAAAGCTTCTATACAGCAAAAAGTAATGACCAACAAAATGAAGACATCCCATGGAATGGTAGAAAATATTTGCAAATTATATGTCAGATGCAGAGTTAATATCCAAAATATACAATGAACTCATACAACTCAAAAACAAAAACACAAAACAAATAATCCACTTAAAAAATGGGCAGGGACACCTGGGTGGTTCAGTCAGTTAAACGTCCAACTTCGATTCAGGTCATGATCTCATGGTTCATGGGTTCGAGCCCCACATCAGTCTCTGTGCTGACAGCTCAGAACCTGGAGCCTACTTTGGATTCTATGTCTCCCTCTGTCTCTGCCCTCTCCTGCTCACACTCTGTCTCTCTCTGTCTTTCAAAAATAAACATTAAAAAAACTTTTTTAATGGACAAAGAACCTGAAGAGACATTTTTGCTAGGAAGACATACAAATGGCCAATAGGTACATGAAAAGGTGCTTAACATCACTGATCATCAGGCAAATGAAAAGCAAAACCACAATAAAATATCACTTTACGCCTGTTAGAATGGCTGTTATCAAAAAGATAAGAAATAAGTATTGGAGAGAATATGGAGAAAGGAAACACTGATGCACCATTGGTAAGAATATAAATTGTATACACATTATAGAAAACAGTATGAAGGTTCCTCAGAAAATGAAAAATAGAACTCCCATATGATCCTGCAATCCTACTTCTGGGTATATATCCTCAAGGAAATGAAATCTCTTATCTTAAAGAGGTATTTGTACCCTCATGTTCATAAGTTCGCTGCAGCATTATGCTTAATAGCCAAGACATGGAAACAATCTAAGTGCCTATCAATGGATCAATAGATAAAGAACAAGTTTACACACACACGCAGCAATATTATTTAGCCATTAAAAAAAAAGGAAATCCTGCCATTTATGGCAACATGGATGAAACTTGAGGGTATTATCCTAGGTGAGCTAAGTCACACAAAGACAGACAAACACTGTATAATCTCACTTATATTTGGAATCTAAAAGAAAATAAACTCATAGAAACAGAGTACATTCATGGTTGCCAGGATCAGGATTTGGACGAAATGGGTGAAGGTGGTTAAAGAGTACACACTTCCAGTTATAAGATAATAAGAACATTAGTTCTGAGGTTGTAACATAGAACATGGTGACTATAGTTAACAGTATTGTATTGTATACTTCAAAGTTTCTAGGGGAACAGATCTTAAAAGTTCTTACCATAAATTTTTTTAAAAAGGTAACTGAAGTGAAGGATGTGTTAGCTGATACACACATATGAAATCATCACATTGTATACCTTAAACTTACACAATGTGTTAATTATATCAATAAAGCTGAAAAATAGAAAAAGAATGGTGTTTCATGAGCTATGAAATTCTTTAAAGGTGTAAATTATTCTTACCACTATCTGCTTAGATGGGACACATGGAGATAAAAGTAATCTAGGATGTTATACTCTGAGCACTAAAGTGATAGAGTATGTGTTTATAGGAAGGTATGGTTAAGCGTTTAGGGCTGGAATGTAACGTGAAATGGACTTGAAAGAAATAGGAACTCTGTGATGGACAGGAGTAGGGGGGGTACAGAGAAATGGTGGATGGGGTATTGAGCATATTGAGAGACCAACAAGTACCACAATTTCATTGAAATAGGGTCGTAGACCAGAGTAGGAGGGGACAAATGTGGAGTTAGGAAGCGGTCACATGATAAAGACCTGGCTGACCTGGGCATTATTCTGAATGCAGCATCAAACATGGATTTGATTTTTACAATCTTCACAGGGATGGGGAGCCCGGGTAGCTCAGTGGGTTAAGCATCCAGCTTTGGCTCAGGTCATGATCTCATGATTCATGAGTTCAAGACCCGCATTTGGCTCTGTGCTGACACTCAGAGCTGGGATCCTGCTTCAGTTTCTGTGTCTCCTCTCTCTGTGCCTTTCCCCCACTCACAATCTGTCTGTTCTTTCTTTCTCAAAAATAAAGAAACATATGAAAATTTTTTGAAACATGAATAAATAAACCCTTAGCAGGAGGCTTATACTTTATGTTTAAGGATGATAACGTGGCAGTGGTATGCAGTAAAAATTAAGATAAGGGGAAAGCACATGAGGAAGTTCCATTACTGTGCCCAGGACAATGAGGTTTAAACTTGTTGCAGAATAATTACTAATAGTGGCTCCTCTTCCTCTTAGTGTTGTGTATAATGAAGTAATGCTGATAGACTGCTATTCTAGGATCTTGACCAGGGTTGAGGCAATGGGCAGGTAAAGAAAGGAGCCAATGCCAGCATATAGAAAAGAAAGCATTGATAGAATTTGATGCATTAGGGTAGGAGCAAGGAGTGAAGACAGGAGAGTAAATGATGGATCTAAATTTTCCTCCAGAGGAACTGAGACAATGATTTAAAAAAACTGGGGACCAGGGTTATGTCAGGAATTGGAAATAATATGGCTTAAGGAGAACAAGGATTAGCTTGTTGAGGACTTTTAAATTGCTAAACTCAATGAGGACTCAGAGTGATTGATCATGCATAGAGTTATATAGTGAAGCTTAGGAGTTTATATGTCACATTTTTATGAAACATTCCTTGACTTGTGCTCAGCATTGTGGGGCAAAGTGGAGATGCCAAGTCTTCTTCTGAGTCACTTTGCTGAATTAGGGGGACTTGCCACAGAATCTTCATGTTGAATAGGAATTACCCTATAGTACTTTCCTCGAAGGGGGAAAGTGGCTCAGACAAAACAATAGGATCCTGAGTCAGATATTTCTCTTGGCTTTGGATGTGGATCCCTTTTCAAGTCAGAAAACATTCTCAAGATTTTTGTGCCCTTGGCTCTCCTTTCTTGGAGCTCAACCCCTGACAAATAGCAGTTGACCTTTTCCTGACTCTCAGTTTGTGGCTTTTTGTGACCTCATTGGGAACCTTTTCTTGATATGTTGTAACAGATATAAATCACTAAATACTATGTATAGTTATAACGTTTAGGGGACAGTGATGAAATTTGTGCATATATGAATATAGAAATGAACATATACATGCATGTATAAATGTATATGTATATATAGACACCTGTGTGTATTTATACACACACACACACACGTGTGCATCCAAGGCAATGTAATACTTAAATGCACAGGCTTTGGAATTAGGCAGGCTGTACAACACTCATCTATAAAGTGGGAATAATGGGTTAAATGAGATGATGATTATAAAATGGTTTCAAATGATTCTGGCATCTATCTATCTATCTATAACCAATTAAACACATTTTAATTTAACATACACAATTTATATATATATTACATATATATTTATATATATATTACCAATTAAACACAGTTTAATTTAATATACCCAATTTAGAACACAGTTATACTTGGGTGCGGGAATTGGGAAATGTTTTTCTTCTTTATATTTCTTTTTTCCTCCAAGATTTTCTCTGTTATTCTTTATAAGAAAACAGAAAAATATGAAATTGATATAGTACATTTTTTATTAGTAAGATGATTTTTTAGAATCATGCCACCATTGGAAAAAAAAATTCTTGCCTATTTATTAATGAGTTTTTGAGTTCAAAATTCTCAGTTCATGTATTTCCTAAGTGTGGCACATCCCTCCTGGCTTCTTGAAGGCCTTTGTCAATTCTTTCCCTTCTAAGGAGGTAAGGATCAGTGGCCTATTACACTAGGACCATTGTCACCCAGCCTCGAAGAACTGACAGGCCATTGGGTCAGAAACTAAATATCCAACATTTTTATAGATCAGTCAGTTTTATCTTCATTCATACTTCAGTCTTCCCTCTTCTTCTAAAAACTAACTTTTCCCTGATCACACGATTAAAAGATGGATAGAATTGTCTCTGTTCAAGTAAAATAGGAATTTCCCACTAAATATATATTTCCATTAAAACAAATAAAGTGTTACCTCTAGATCTAAAACAAGTACTTATTTCACAATGGGAATTTCAGGTGATCCTAACAAATGCATAGATGACAAATAAGTATAATTTTACTACATTTATCCAAGTATTTGCACGTCTTTTCTCCTTTTTATTCATAACATCAGTCCTAAATCATCATGTATAATTTTACACATCAGAAAGTAGAGGAGATTTGTTCAAAATCTTTAAGAGACAGCAGGGCCGAGGGAAACCCATAGTCCGTTTGCCCTATTTTGTCTATGTCTTATTCACGCTGAGTTTCTCTTTAGCCCATGTTACTGAATAATAGAACTGGCTTAATTCAACTTTGTAAACGAGAGGAGAAAATTGGTCTAAGAATCAGCAAATCAGAGCGTTGGGAGGCTATACAAGCTTTTTCTTCAAGCTTGGTCACTGGATTCCTGTATCTCTCATCTTACTCCCTTTCTTTGTTGGCTTGAACAAGTCACTTTTATAAATTAGCATCAATGTGTTATCTAGCTGACTTGGGAAGGTCCCTTAATTCATAGACTCATGAAATTTTGTAGCTAGAAAGAGCCCTAGAAGGTCTCCCTTCTCAGTTTACTGAGAGGGGAGGGAGGAACGTAAGAGATTTGCCCAAGATAATATAGCCCTTTAACAAGGAGCTAGGACTATCCATTTCCAGCTATCAAATGTTGATTCTCTCACCAGACTGTTATGTTCTGAGTCACAGTCTACACAGTCTAGCATACATGCTACCCTGAGCATCTGAGGCCCTGTCAGAACTGTTTGTGCTTAATAATCTAGAACTAGAACACTTCTGAATCCCACCCTGCCAGGTTTACAAAGTCCTTTTGGCATGACTAAATCCTAGGGCATAAACGATGTCGTCACAGCTGCACCTCTCCTTCCTCATGCCTCAATAGGCTTTCATGTAACAGATATCAATGTCATCAGCACCCCTGCCTTCACATCACATTCGTTTGAATGAACACACTTTTAAGGGACAAATGCCAAAAAGGATTCTCACTGTCCCAACTTGAGTCCTATTGTTCATCCCTATGTCCCATAGGTAGAACATTCTGGTCACTTGGCCACTAATAGAAGAGAGGGTCCTGACTAAACCAAATGGAACCTGTTCCATACAGAAAGGAAAGATTCTCTTGGTATAAATTTGTGTTCCTAGAAGAAAAATGCATGTTGGGCAGGTGGAAGCAACTACTATCCACTCGGATGTCAATCAGACTGCATGTGTAGTAATTTTTTACGGATGGTAGATATTGTGAATGTGACAGTGTTAAAGCTTTGGATATCATTGTCTTCCTTTAGAAAGGGATGAATTTTGATCTGGCAAACTTATACTTTTCTGGCAGATAAGATGGAGCTAGTCGAGGCTGGGCTTTAGGGAAAATCTGGAACGGTTCTTACCCAAGGGCTAGGGTCATTAGGAGGCATTGCCTTTTGGGGGTCTCCGGTGAATTATGGCAACATTCCCTTTTTTCTGGCTGGTTGGAACTCCAACAACTCCTTGCAGTGTGCAACCTTCGGAAACTCTTTCCTGCTCACATCAAAGCTGTTTGGGCCAGGCCTTGTGTACACTCTGTTCAATATTCGGCTAAAGACTCAAGGGAAGCCTTAGGCGTGTTTCTGGAGTTCTTTCTTCTTGCAGCTTCTTCTCCAGTACCATGCCCCACAAATAGCTGCCCTGTCTACCAGCCAGATCTCAGTTTCCTCTTCCCAGCTGCATTCTGTTTGGACTCTGCTTCCCTGAGTTGCAGTTTGAAAAGTACTCTGAGGCAGAAAGCCAAGAAGGATGTGGAGCTCATCTCCTGTGTTTCCCTCCTCTCGAGGATCAGTTACGCCCTGCTCGTTGCCCCATACCTGAAAACTGTCACTTCAAACTTTTGTCCAGGTGTATATTTGCTTATGTCTGTTTATCCATGACAGCCAGAGGTGACACCTTTTTTGTGATACTGTAACTGAGCACAAATATATTTGATCGCTCACCAAGCTTGGCTCTGTAAGCAAGGCTACTTCATAGTGCCAGAAATTTTTCTGAAAAATACTGAGGGCAACTTCAGGTCTCCTCCAATGAGTTATGGGAGCTGGCAGCTTAATCTAGGGTGAATCCTTTGTGAAAATGAATAATCATTTCCTAAGCAATCTGTATCTCTGTAAATGCTAATATTCACTTAGCTCCTTACTGTCTTTTCAACAAGGATATGGTTTTCTGTTGAATTTGGTGTAAGGGGAAGAGAAATGGACTTAAATTTAGAAGATACGGGTTCAAATCCCAGCCGACCTTAACATCCCTGCGCTTGAGGTCATTTGTAAACTAGCATAAAAATACCAACTTTTCAGGACTGTGATGATAATTTTCCACATTCTTGCTTTTTTAAAAATTTTAATCAGTCTCAGCATAGGGGACCAGGCAAATTTAGAACTAGGTGATATTAAAGACGTTCCTTGAACTGTTTTCTTTGTTTTCCTACATAGTTAAATATAGTATTAATAAAATGTTTGAGGATGAACTATTTCAATATGACAAACAACCCAATCCAATATTATTACTGAAAGGAAATTTCGGTATACTACTTTAAAATATGTCTGTTAACGGTTGGCTTCACCTTATAGTTTCCATTTCTTTTCCTTTCTTTTTTGTTAATTCTGGTGTCATAACATCTGAGTCTTCATTTAAAAAAAAGTAAAGCAGAGGAAAAAAACTGTGTCCTGAAAAATCCATGTCTTTGAGTGTTTAATAGTTTCATAATCAGGTTTATCATGTATGGAGAACAAATAGACTATTTTAAGCACATTACCTTCACTAAAAATTAACTTTTCTGCATGCCTAGTAAATATGATGACATTTAAGTAGACAGGAATATTTTCCATCATTGCCTGTGTTCTGGACTTCTAGCAAAAGACCAACCCCTGTCCGCTAACCAGTGTAATTCAAGCTTCTTATCTTAGTCTATATATTCCTAGAAGACAGTGAAATAGGTAGTCCTCGATAAATGGAAAGTTAATTTTAGCCCCACTTTACTTTTCATTTCTGTTTGTGTTCATTTTATATTCTCATTAAAACCTAGAAAAGTAAATGTTTAAGAATCCTCATCCGAATATATACAGTATTCTGACCTGGATTCCACTAGTGTTTTAATTCACAGTTGCTTTGTGTGGTTTGAGAATGCTTTAATTATTTGTTTTTAAATAATAGTATTAGTCTTAAAGACTTTGCTTCATCAAGAAATTATACCTTCCATTAGTCTTAAAAAGAACATTATCAATATATATACACATAAACGAACATATTTAAATACACATATCTGCATAAATACATAAATATTTTAAAGCAGAACAGAAACAAATAGCATATATATTCTGTTTCTATGTAGGTGTCCAGTGTAGCTTCAGGATGAATATTTGTTTTAAAAAATACATGCGTCGGTACAGGTCTTTCTTTACCCATAAACTTATAATGTCTCCAGAAATATTTAGTATTTAATTTGTTCTGAGTTGACCCAAAGTTAATACAGTTCAGTGCAGTTTAAATTTACGCCATTTGAGTGGGTGCATCCTCAATGCCTCTTTTTTCTCCTTAAAATACTTGAATTACTTAGGCTAATTAAGAAGATGTTTTTCTTTGCTTCTTCAGTTTTCCAACTGAAAGGCATTCTGAATTGACTGCATGATTGTAGGTCTGAAAACCTGGTGTCTGTTTCATAGAGGGCTTGTCAGAGGTCTCTGTGGCCCATGCAACTGTCACCCCCAGCAAGTATGGGAAGAGTACTACCTGTGTGTGCTGGTTCACACAGTCGTGGCTGGGCTCCAGGGTGTCAGCTGAGGACCTGGCATGCCTGGGCGGTTTGGGAGGTCATATGATAGAAAACTCACCAGGGATGTTGCCATAAACAGCATCCACTTGCTTAGAATGGATCTGATTGGGGCGAAAAGACCTGTGTTGACCTTATTTCACATACAACTTCATTCTCTTCTGTGTGTTTGCACATAAATTATCCTGCCAGATGATGGGAAAGGAGCAGTCAGAAGGCTCCTTTTGGTTTATGAAAGCCAGTATCTCACACCAAGGAGTCTTGTTTAAAAATTAACAGCCTAGACTTTGTTCTTTGCTGGGGTTTTCCAACCTTTTTCTTAAGTCATAGAACCCTTTTTCCAAAGGAAATCTTAATCTGACACCCAATATATAAAACAGATAAGTGCTTATATCACATTTGGGTGGAAGGGTCCAGTCTTTCCCTCTTAGGCCTGATCTCCTTCGATGTCCCTGAGGAGGCTCCCATGCCCCATGCGGCTCCATGGAGCAAAATCAGAAAAACACTGCAAAACCAGACCTGTAGGATTCCTACCTCTGCTGTCCTGTATTGGGTGACCTAACCTTCCTGTCATACTTTTTATTTATTTTTATTTTTTAAAATTTTTAATGTTTTTTTATTTTGAGAAAGAAAGAGAGAGGCAGAGAGAGACAGAGACAGAGCTGGGGGTGGGGTGCTAGTGGAGGAGAGAGGCAGAGAGAGAGGGAGAGAGAATCCCAAGCGGGATTCAATCCCACGACAGTGAGATCATGACCTGAGCTGAAATCAAGAGTTGGATGCCTAACTGACTGAGCCACCCAAGTACCCCCATCACACTTTTTAGAAGTTTTTGTTTTTCACAGTGATTGACAAGGCATCTGAAGTAGTAGTGAAGGCCCTCAATCATGATTCAGTCAGGTTTTAATGTACTTTGTGACTTTGAGCATGTCTTTGCTTCCTGGACTTTCGCCTCTTTTGTCTGTAAAATAGGGATGGTGAGGCAAGCATAAAATATGCCTAGAAATTGTCTGCTCAAAGATACTGTATCAGTGGGGTTGGACTGAAGAAGCTGTTACTCTCTGACGCAACTCAGTTTACGTAGCGATCTGGATCACTCAAGGACCACTTCTCTGGTCCATTTGGTTGTAGCCATGCTAGGGTCTCAAAACTGGGCAGGTCTGTGTATGCCAAAGGGTGTATGGCTACTTTTCCCATAATGGAACTCTGTATCACATGTGCTTACAGTATTGAAGTTTCCTCTTCCATTCATTGGGCTAGTTACTGGATTTAAATTCACACCATAAATATTTAATCCGATGCTAGAATACAGAGCATTGGATTCAGAGTTGAAGGATCCTGTGTTGTGCGGGAGATCACTCGTACTGTCTCGAGGGATCCAACCCGGCATGTGTCTTCTCAACTCGCATGCACTACATCATGTTGGTAGCTTGAAAATGGCTATAGACGAGTTATTTGCACCTAAATATCTGCAAGTGCTATAAATTGGAGCTTTTCTGAGACCTGTTCTTACCAGCACACCACTGAGTCGAAGGATTTGAATTAAAGACGCAGTACTCCTACTAAACATGTAAAGTCTTGATTTTTCTCATCTGTTAAATATGGAAGACAATACCTGCCGTCTCTCACATGTTTGTTGTGAACATTCAGATGGACGTGGAAGAACTTTGAAAACAAACACAAATGCCCAGAGAAGTGGTAGCAGCACTCTTGTTTCCAGTGTTTAAGGAGGACAGAGAGAGAACATGATGAACATGAACTGAACCTGTTTTTCTTCAATAAAGAGTTGGAATGAGTGTCACTCATACCAGACCTTATTAACACAAAACTAAATACGCTTTTAAAGAATCATAAATACCAGATGTAGTTGAACTACCTTGAAATGCATTTAAGGTCATTCTTTAAAATGGAGCCATGGACTAATAAAGGACACACGCCTCCAGCACTGCCAAGGATTAGGACCCTTGGGTCCTAATCTGAAGGGATTTTGTTGGGCAGCAGTTTCCTGGGTTCCCTGATTGCAGCCCTGACACACTACAGATGAGGAGCCAGGAATGGCTTTCCTCTTCTTAAGGAGGGTGCAAGAAGCCAAACAGCATCTGACTTTATGGGTAACACTCATCCATCCACACCAGGATCAGGATGAAAGGGTGGCCATGGATAATCTCAGCACTGCTGGCAATTTCTACAAGGACTTTCAGATTAAACCTAAAAGAAAACCCTACATAAAGCAATTGATGGAAAAACGATTTTTCATTAAGAAGATAATAACATAAAACGTCTATCAGGTATACTTAAAGAATACAATCTTCTTCCCTTTTTGATTGAACACATGATAGTAATCTTGTCTTAAGCTTTATATTGTGTTCAATAGTTGAACATTCAGTAGAACATTTTTTTTGTGTGTGGACCAGGACCAGGTGATCTACCCTGTGGCCTCTAGGGTTCTTGGGTAAAAAGTATTTTCATGAGTGGTGTGGAGACAAACCTGTGCCTTTTACTTTAATCTTAAGGTAAATTTATCATTTTTTTAATATTCATTTTTTAAATGTTTATTTATTTTTGAGACAGAGAGAGACAGAGTATGAGCAGGGGAGGGTCAGAGAGAGAGAGACACACACACAGAATCAGAAACAGGCTCCAGGCTCTGAGCTGTCAGCACAGAGCCTGACGTGGGGCTCGAACCCACGGACTGAGAGATAATGACCTGAGCTGAAGTCGGCTGCTTAACTGATTGAGCCACCCAGGTGCCCCTTTAATATTCATTTTTGAGAGACAAAGAGAGACCAACCACAAGTGGGGGAGAAGCAGAGAGAGAAAGAGACACAGAATCCAAAGCAGGCTCCAGGCTCGGAGCTGTCAGCACAGAGCCTGATGCAGGACTCAAACTCATGAACTGTGAGATCATGACCTGAGCTGAAGTTGGACGCTTAACTAATGAGCCACCCAGGCACCCCTAAATTTATCATTTTGAAATTGTGCTTTTGTAGCTAGGATTTTTAACCTCTTCATTGCTCAGAAGCATACTTTACTGGTTAAGAGAATGGACTTAAGAATTAGAGCTGCCTCAGAGTTCCAGCTATCTTACCTACTGTTTCCCTGACCTTGTGCAAGTTTCTTAAACTTCTTAAGCCTCTGTTTCTATATCCGTCATATGGGACTAATAATAGTCTTTCTTTCCTGGGGCTCTTTTGAAAATTACATGCAAACAGAGTTTAATTAATGTAAAGCCATTAACCTAACCTCTTTAAAGAAATGAGCCAAATGGTAATATGGCCTAAATTCAAGTGATGACTCTAGTTAGGATCTTGACCAGCAATACCATGTCATGATACTGGACCCACCAGAGTGGCCAAAGCTAAAATCAAGCCACCTCCAGCATGCGGAGCCCTTGGAATCAGTCTGAACTTTTGAGAAGTAAAGCTAGTGTGGAGAAGATAATGGGGAGAGGGTATCTTCAGCCTGGTGAGACCCCCTAGCACTCTCTGTTATTATCCACTGGGATCCGGAGGGCTTTCCCCCACACACCGATGGAGTTGCTAAGAAATATTCTGGAAGAGCAGAGTGTCATTTCTCCCAGTAGTCAGTCTGTGAATTATTAGCTATGTTAAGTGGTGCATTCCTCATTGGGGAATCTTCTCTTCCTGCTCCTTTGTGCACATGCACATGCACACATCACACACACCGTGCCGTGATCATCTTGACACCATGCCACAAAAAAGCCAGTGGCAATGGAGCTCAGAGAGGAGCCCAGGGCATTGTGAAGTAATGGAGCATGCCAGAAAGAAGAGTCATCCATACATTTTTTTTTTTCAAGATAAAAATTCCACAGCAGAGGCATACCAACAGCAAGCTGGTGGGAATGGTCTGTCCCAGGCACTGCAGACAATGAGGGTGCACACTGTCTTCGAATAATTTTAAAGCCATAGTAAAACCAATAAAGTGTATCGGCTTTTTACTAACTTTCTGCCCTGTTCTAAACAATCTCAGTAATAAAATACTCTGCCTGAAAAATGTTTTGTTGATCTAAGTTCTATATAATTGCTGCAATGAAATTGTTAACATACATTTCAGCTTTAAATCAGTACATTTTATTGCTTATCTTTAGATGAACATAAAGTCACATGCAAGTTAATCTGGAGAATTCTCAGTCCCCTGGTCAGCCCTAGCACACAGGATGCCGCGGCATGTGTTAGTTCCCAGGATTAGTTCCTAAAGGTTTGAATGATGACGTTTGAAACTTTGGGCATAGTTTATGTCTCCAGCCCTTGGGGCACTACATAGTTAGCTTTTAAATAGATTCAAAAAGCATGGAGGAGGGCACTTTGGGGATGAGCACTGAGTGTTATGTAGAAACTAATTTGACAATAAACTATTTGTAAAAAAAATAAATAAATAAATAAAATGAAAGTTTCCTCCCCCCCCAAAAAAAAAAAAATAAATAGATTCAAAAATAAACAATGATAGCCCAATGCTTTTACAGTCAAAGAAATGCTTTTACATTACATTTACATCTTACATTACAAAGAATGCTTTTACAGAGCTTAAGTTTGTGACCACCTGGAATTTTTGTGTTTTAAATTTAAAATGGTGAGACAGAGAGTATACACTGGGAGGTGAAATATTTGTGTTTGGTAAGTGCAAATTTTAGTTAAACATGAAATATGTTTGTTTCATTTCATGACTGGTGCTGAAAAAAATGCTTAGAGGACAGCAGTGTTAAAAAATGACCCAGCCTGGGGGTAAGATAGTGCTGCAGTGTTGGATTCAGACAAATGGGCAGGCTTCTATCTTCTGACATCTTGCGACAAGAGTTGATTTGACGATTTTCTTCCCATTCTTCCTTTCTGTAGCTGTTCCCAAAAGGAAGAACTCCCTGTTGTAGGAACAGTGTGTAAAAGGCCATCTGAAGCCAGCAGAGACCAGAATTCAGACCTCGGCTCTGCCACTTAACCAGCTAGCTGGCCTGGGATGCATTGCTTAATCCCCACTTCCTCTTTTGCAAAATGAGAATACAACTTGGTGGCTGAGTCCTGAAAATTAAGTCAGATGTAGCATGGGGAGTGTCCACTGCAGTGCTTTACTTGGTAGATACAATGTTACTTTCCTTCTCCCTCTCCACCTTTCTCCTTCCGGCTCCCACATTGGCACTGACCTTCTCTGCCAGAGCTCCTGTCTTTACGGGATTAGGGTAGTTGAAAATGATATCGACATGATATTAATAATGCCTTACATACTCAACAAGTAAATACATGACCACTATTTATAATCTGACCCATCCCCTCTGAAACCCTCCCATCTCTACTTAAAAATACAATGGTTAGGGGCACCTGGGTGGCTCAGTCAGTCAAGAGTCTGACTTCGGCTCAGGTCATGATCTCAGAGCTCATGAGTTCGAGCCCCGCATCAGGCTGTGTACTGACAGCTCAAAGCCTAAAGCCTGTTTTGGATTCTGTGTCTCCCTCTCTCTCTGCCCCTCCCTGGCTCTCACTGTCTCTCTCTCTCTCAAAAATAAATAAATATTAAAAAAATAAATAAAAGTAAGTAAGTAAATAAATAAAGATGTTAAATGAGGGAATTTCTGAGCTACAGTCCAGGCCTAAAATGCTGTTGGCCATATTGGAGTCAGAGCTGACTCCATATAGAATAATCCATATAGAATATTTTCCACATGCCTTAATGTGGTCATTATCTTAAATTATTTTACATGCTGTGGACTTAGAAGTCCCAATCTAGACCATAGCTGGGTAAATTGGAGCAAGCCAGTTTCTCTTCCATGTCACCTTTACCCCCAAACTTGGGGAAAACCTCAAAGCATGGTACATGCCTTAGCGGTGCTATTGCACGTAAGAACACAGTAATTCAAGCAACTTTTCCACTGGCTCAGAGCAGGATTTGAACCTG
Source organism: Hyaena hyaena (assembly GCF_003009895.1). NCBI lineage: Eukaryota > Metazoa > Chordata > Mammalia > Carnivora > Hyaenidae > Hyaena > Hyaena hyaena. The sequence continues at coordinate 1,145,835 of NW_024081126.1, read as the reverse complement.
GTCCATCAGAGCCCAACCCGAAGGCTAACTTCTGTACTATACAGTAAACAGATATATCAAGCTTGAATGACGGTATGTACCCTATGGGGAATAAGTCCAAGGGATGGTTATTTCACGACCCTGTTAATCCCTACATGTTTGATAAAGACCCCACAGGGTCTTCTCCCCTGACTGCAGTTTCCAACTTAAAGTATTATAATCTTTGTTTGATATATAAAAGTTTTTATCACTCATTCCTCTGAGTTAACCAGGTGTTTAACCACCACTCTTGTTCTGAAGGCTTCCCTGAGCTCTTCCCACGTGTGAATGTTCACTCCCTCTTCAGTGTCTACAGTGCCTGCAGCACTTAGAATTCTCTGGAACGGTTCCATATCCTTCCTCCCTAAAAGCTGAAAGTTCTTTGAAGGTGAGGACTCTATATCTGAGTCAGCTTTATATCCTCAGCTCCCAGCTCACTTCCTGGCAAACAATTGGTGCTCAGTACACGTTCATTGAAAGGATTATGAATGTGTCATCAATTCTGCAAATGTTGACAAGCAGTATTTAAAAAGGGGCAGCTGCGGTATACTCATGGAAATAATGAATATGAAACCAAAGACCTGATGAGAGGCAGTACAGATAACCTCACTTCTAGGTTCTTAAAATGATCAGAGTACACATGCTTCCAGGAAGTAGAGAGACTGACAGGTTAGTGAGCAAGGACATGGGTGAAGGAAGCAAGCAGCAGAGGTTGGCCTTGGCCTCTCTCCCCCACCATCGCCGTCACCTGGCCGTGACTTTCCCCAAGCTTGGGTGTAAAGGTGACATGGAAGAGAAACTCTGGCTTGCTCCAGTTTACCCAGCTATGGTCTAGATTGGGACTTCTAAGTCCACAGCATGTAAAATAATTTAAGATAATGACTACATTAAGGCATGTGGAAAATATCTTATTCTATATGGATTATTCTATATGGAGTCAGCTCTGACTCCAATATGGCCAACAGCTATATGTTCACTTGACACATCGTATGTATCTCTACTTCCCCAAACTGGAAGTGGATAGAGTTGTCTTTAGAAGCTAGTCTCACGTTGACTGACCAATCTGGATTACAGTGAGACTCTGTAGGTGTAATTACATGGACTGGTTTTCCAAGAACAGCTCCAATTTCAAATACCTCATCCCATTTTAAGTATGCCTATACTTGTCAATCATATTTTGCTTTTTTAGTTTGGAAAAGGCAATACTAGGTTTTAATATGCCAATAATGTGTACCGAGCCCAACTGATTAACAGTGGAAGTAGCCAAGTAAACCTATAATTCTGACCTTCCAAATGCACTATACAGGTTTTTAGCCAATAAATGTGGTTGAGGTAAAAAATACCCCTTGTGAAACCTTCTTATTTCTTTCTCTTCTTTCTGAGTTTGCCAAATGTGGCAAAAATTACTTGATTTGCCAATACATCAAGATTATTGATGAAGACAAAAATACACTCTAAATGAACTTATATTTCTCATGAGCTTCCAAGAACCATATAAAAGAGTTACTAAGGAAAAAAATATAAGACCTAACAAGTATTAAGTTGTGTTATTAGATGAGACTCCTGTAAAGTAATTGTGCCATGTAATATTTACGCTTTTAAAGTTCAAATTCTTAAAAATAAAATTAAGGTTATTAAGAAACCAAATCAGTTTCTCTAGCTGATAAAGACCATTCATATGACAATTGATCATCTTGTTTACAAGTGCCATATTTCTTTGTGATTCCCAAAGTAGCAATCCATTTTATAATGGATGTAATCGCTATCAATGGGTTTGCTTTTTACAAAGTTATCTTATCTATAGCCCAAACACTAAGCTTCCCAGGACCTTTTAAAACAACCACATTATGAAAGTTGTTTAAGCAGTTCTAGTCGGTTGAAAAGCCCTAATTTATTTGTTTTTATAAAGTCCAGTGATATAAAGTTGGCTGCAGGCTCTGGCATTCATCATTTCCTCCCTGCAGTCTGTCAGCTTCCAAACACGGGCAGACAGAGCGCCCGTTCTGCCCTCTGCCTGGTCCCGCTCCTGGGCACCTCCACATTCTCATGCAGGGACTCGTTGCCGGATGGGTGCACTCTTCCAAGTAACTCTTGGTGAAGAAGCAGCAAATAATTCTCTTGGATACAATATAGGCTAATAAACGTGGCTGGCAAATGATTTTTTTCTTATATATACAAGGCTTAGAAATGTTTATAAATGAGGCAGTCAATCTAGAGATGGAGAAGCCTTCACTTTGGGTATATTCTATACATATCTGGAAGTAAGATATCAAAGTGGGTAAAATTAGAGGAAAAGTGGGCATTCTGGTACAGAGAATCTGGGTGTTGACATATATATATATGTATATATATATATATATATATATGAGCTATCATCTCACTGCAAAGTGATGTAATTTGCTTATTTGTTATTTCTCTGAAGCAACATATTTTTTTAATATTCAAAATATTTTCAGGTTGCCTGGATGGTTCAGTAGGTCAAGTGTCTGACTTCAGCTCAGGTCATGATCTTTTGGCTCGTGAGTTCAAGCCCCAAGTCGGGCTCTGTGCTGACAGCTCATAGCCTGGAGCCTGCTTCAGATTCTGTGTCTCCCTCTCTTTCTGCCCCTCCCCTGCTAGCACTCTGTCTCTCTCTCTCAAAAATAAATAAACATTTAAAAATTTTAATAAAGTATTTTCATAGAATTTTTCAAGGCCTGCTTTTATCAATTGTTTGTCACAAAAGGTATAACCTCAGTGGCTATTCTCTCTTGATTGTCACCTTTGTAATTTTTAATGTGAACATTCTCAATAAGCTTTTCCTTAAGGAGCGGTGTAAGTCACATAAACTATTTGTCACTGCTTCAGGCAGGCGTCAAAGAAAGATCTGTGGCTCTAGAATCAGAACTAGGTTTGAATTCTAATCAGCTCAGTAACTAGATAGTATAGAACAATTTGTTTTTGTAGATCTGTTTCCTAATCTATAAAATGGGGATAATAATATCTACTTCATAGGATGCCTGTAAAGATTAGAAATAATTTGTGGGAAGTTCTGTCTTGAAAGTCCCTATGGTATATTGGCTTTATTAAAATATGAAGTGTCTGATAAATAGTAGACATTTAGAAAAGACAATTTCCTTCCATCCTGAACTACTACATTAACTCATTTAGGTTGGTGTGGTCAAGTCATTACTCCAATAACATGTCAGATGACTGAGGGAACACTTCACTGTAACTTTGACATGTGAATGTGCACTTGTTACTAATGCTCCTCTGGTACCATTTCCAAAACTTCCCTCTGTCTTCTTGGGATTCTTTTTCCTGCCATCATTTGCTTTTCAAATATTGGTTTGCCAAGTAATCCTAAATAAACACATGTTTGCATTAAGAGTGCAAGGCCTTCATAACTGAACCCAGTATCTATTGTGTTTCAAATAAGGCTTAAATGGAATTTTCATGTTTGCAATTCAAGCAGTCATTCTGGATGCATGAATTGAAACATGTATTATTTCCCTTATTCCATCCATCCTCAGTAACAGAGTACATAATTGGGGACTTACATAAAGCATGGAGAGTAATCTCAACTTGTTAAAAGGTATTTATGTATATTAGAAGACAGAATGCCACATTTTCTTAGTTTCTCTGTCCTTAGTGTAGATGTTCTGACTTTTCCATTATCAATATACACACACATGTAGCAAAGTGCACTTTTCTGGAAATTATAAAATTTATTATTTGAAATTAGTGAGATTCAAGTTAGCAATTTGAATGACTTCAAATGTCAAGTCAGCAATTTATTGCTTATCTTTAAATTATTTTAAGGATTTAAGAAATATCTCATTACTGGGGTGCCTGGGTGACTCAGTCAGTTGAGCATCCAACATCAGCTTGGGTCATAATCTCACGACTTGTGTGTTTGAGCCCCGCGTCAGGCTCTGTGCTGACAACTCAGAGCCTGGAGCCTGCTTCAGATTCTGTGTCTCCCACTCTCTCTGCCCTTCCCCAGCTTGCACTCTGTCTCTCTCTCTCAAAAAAAAAAAAAATCTAAAAGAAAGAACAAAAATCTCATTAACTTAGTTACAAAAATGTTATTTGCTTGTATGTCTTTTGTCAGACAGTTTTCAAAGGGTATTTGAATACATTATTTCTTTTACTTTCTGTTTTTTTCTTTCTTCCTTTGTTTTTTTTTTTTTTGGTCCAGAAATAAATGGTTTAATCTTTTCTTCCTTGAACTTCGCTTTGCTTTTTGGTTTGACCAAACACTATACAAATGGACTAAGCACTTTGACCCATTGAAAGCTCAGGCTCAAGTGGATTGCTTAATATTTACCAAGTGCTTCCAAGACTTGAGGCACAATCAGCCCTCTCAGGAATTCTGTTTGGCATGAGCTGAACTCCATCCAATTTATTCCTGGGTGAGGGAATGTTGTAGAGATCTTAAAAATCGAGTTCATGCATTCTCTGCAAAAGTCTTCTAGGGTCCTGGAGACATGTTTGCATCACATGTAGTCCCTTCCTACAGTATCTTTGGACTCTCAAATTCTTTGGTTCTCACTGGACGAAATTCTTAAGGAGTTTAAGGTTAAAATGGCCCTTGATTTACTCACCCCAATGAAATATAATTCGCTAAATCTTGATTCGTTTCGCATCACCATAATACTTCAGAAGCTCTATATCCTCAACAAATGATCATCCAAGAAATGGTATCAACTACTCTAAAAATTAAAAATTACTGTAACCACAGGAAACAAAAAATAGTTGGCTTTGGCTTTTCCTTCATTTTCTCACTGGTTCCCAGTAATTGCCTTAGTCCCAATTACAGGCAATATAGCTCTATTCCTAGATTTTGATTTCCCAAGAAAGGTCCAAAAGTGTTAAAGCCACAGCAGAATGGGTCATAGATTTTATAAACTGTGATGTCAAGTGGTCCTAGGTTTATGTCTCCTCCCCACCAGCTTCTCATTTGTGATCTTGGGCAAATGCAACTTCTTTAAACTTCGTTCTCAGCATTTATGAAGGCAGGATAATCACAGCTCTTATCTTTTAGGGTTGTTGCAAGGATTAAATCAGTTTATTTACTCACTCCAAAAGTATTTCTCAAGTGCCAGCTGTGTGCCTGGCATGTTCTAGGCACTAGGAATCCAGAAATGAACAAATAGAAAAGAACCTCTGCTTTCATGAAGCATACATTCCAGTGGACAATGGAAAGTTAAAAAAAAAAATCAGCTGAGTAAAATATTGTATGTGAGAAGGCAATATGTGCAATGCAGAGAATGAAAGAAAAGGAGGGGATGTGGAGGTGGGGGTGCTTCTGTAAACAGACTAGACTCAGCAGGCCTCGCTGAGGATGATGGGAATGAAGCTTGCTATCTGGGACAGAAGAGTTTCTGACCTCAGGCACACAGGTGCTTCATGTTTGAGGAACAGACATTTCTGAAGGCTAGAGGGGATGGTCAGAGAAATAATGAGTAGGGAAAGGAAATGGGAAGCTGATGGATGTAGAGCTTTGCAGTCTGTGGAAGGGATTTTGTCTCTTGCACTTTGTAAAATGGGAGCCACTGAAAGGCTTTAAGAAGAGGAACTCTAGATTTGGTTTGTCTTTTATAAGGTTTTTTTTTTAATTTTTCTTAATATTTATTTATTTATTTTTGAGAGAGACAGAGAGACAGAGCACAAGTGGGGGAAAGGGAGACACACACACACACACACACACACACACACACACAGAATCTGAAGCAGGCTCCAGGCTCGGAGCTGTCAGCACAGAGCCAAATGCAGGACTCAAACCCATGAACCATGGGATCATGACCTGAGCCAAAGTCAGCCGCTTAACCAACTAAGCCACTCAGGCACCCCTGGCTTGTCTTTGAAAAGAATCAGTGTTGAGAATGAATGAGCTACAACATGCAAGACATTTGGCACAGGACATGGCCTGTCATCAGCCTTTGGTAATTATCGCTGCTACCATTGTTAGTGATAATACCATCATTGTCATTATCACCATCACCATCATCATCATCATTATTTATTTTGATACTGATGGCTGCCTCTGACTCCTTAATTACCATGAGACAAAGGCAATGATGTGGGCTGCTGGTATTAGACTCGGGTCCCTCTATCATCTTGCACCCAAATTACATCAAAAAACTCAACAACTGGGGCACGCGCAGTACTTCCTCAGCTATGTGGCTCAAATCCCCAGGACCTCAACCACCCAGCTGTGGCTTCAGGGAAACCCTCACTCTCTATTAGTCCAGGCAAATGAGTTCAGACATAAGGAGCCACAGGTGATGTGGAAGCCAAATGGAAAACTTTTCTCTTTGCCCTGATACTTCCCTTACACACCTTTATTTCTGGTCCCCACTTTTCTTCTTGAGTTTCCTTGTCTCGGTTTTCCTTCATCACTAAACGGTGCTCAGGCAGTGAGTGGAAATCATGACAGTAGTGCCTTGACCTTACACAGTGCCTTTCTTTCTGAAACCTCAGAATGCCTTCTCCCCCCTCTTGTTGCTACACATTCCCTGCTTCTGTTGGCATATCCAGGCATTGCATAGATCACAAAATTAGGCACAGATTATTTTTCTCCAAGGCTTGGCAACCATTAGTTTGGGCTAGGTATTATATACGTTGATGGAAATGATACCAGGACTCTTTTTAAAGCTAGAATTGATTATGCAATGAATTTTGAGGCAGTCATGGACCTCCGAGTAAATGACCTTAAATCCATTGGACATATTAAATCCCTTAAGAGGCATGCACACACACACAGACAAACATACACACAAATATGCCCCCCTCGCACACACAAGCAACCTGCAGATGTGATGTATTTTATTTGCACACAGTTTTTTTCAAAAATCTAGTTTGGTTGACAATATTTATTATAAAAATCAGGGCTTTAAGCTTCTTCCTAAAAAATATGAACATTTGGCACTCCTCCACCCAAATTTCTCCATAGCAACCATCAGCTGGAGCTGGAGGAACTGACCCAGTAGTGGTCAACCTTGACTGCACAATGGAATCATATGAGGCCCTTTTTCAAAAATTCTGATGCCCCAGCCCCACCCTCCACAGATCAATTAAAGCACCATTTTCAACAACAACACCAGCCAATGCTGATGGAGTACATATTTTGTATAAGAAACTACCCTGGAAAGAGAGCTGATATAAAAAGTATATTCATGTTGTGGACATTGAACATGTATAAAAATGATGATAAGCAGGTGTACCAGATATAAGATATGCTTTGTATCAGTGAGCTATATCTGACTTTGCTGAATATTAGGACCACATGAAGAGCTTTGAAAAATCTAATGCCAAAGCTACACCCCAGACCATCTAAATTGGAACTGAGAAAAGAACTCAGAAATCAGACTTTTTATTCACTTTTTTATTTTTATTTATTTATGAGAGAGAGAGAGAGAGAGTGTGTGTGTAAGCAAGAGAGGGTCAGAGAGAGAGGGAGACACAGAATCTGAAGCAGGCTCCAGACTCTGAGCTGGCTGTCAGCACAGAGCCTGATGTGGGGCTCGAACCCACAAACCGTGAGATCATGACCTGAGCTGAAGTTGGATGCTTAACCGACTGAGCCACCCAAGCGCCCCGAAATCGGACTTTTCAAATCTGCCTTCTGGGATTCCGGTATGCAGGATCATTGCAGAGCCAGAAAAGACAGCCAGGCTTCTCAGACTTTAAGAGGAGTGTGTATCACCCGAGGCTCTTGATGCACTAGGTCTGGGTTGGGGCTCAAGGTTCTAACGAGCTACCAGGTGATGCCAATGCCTTTGGTAAAGGGGCCGCATTTTGTGTTCCAAGGATATAGGGAATAAGGTGCTACATTTTAGCCCGCTGACCTTTGCACAATTCAGTTTATCACTGAGCAGTAGTGTTCTTGGCTTCCCACCTTGGAAATGCTGTTGGGGTTCAGTACAATAATAAACACGTATGAAGTACTGAGTACAATGGGCATTAGTATATGTTGCTGTGATCACTGGTATTTAGAAAAGAAGGGGATGATTGAGGAAGGTGTGCAGGGAATTACCAGGGCCTGTGTTCAGGGGGCCTGTGAAATAAGGTCATGCATCAATGACAAGAACAGCCAGCCTGGTGTTCCTTGTAATGACTGGCTGAGCCTCACTATTAACCCTCAAATCATGTGGTTTATATTTTAATTTCCTTCCTGCCTTTGTGCAAAGTTGCTACCAAACAAGTTTTTAAAAATTGACAAATTAGAGTTGGCTTTCTCTGCACCTGCCACCCTCTGGCAGAGACAGCAGCAAGCTGTACTGTGGTCAGGAGGGGGAGGCAGAAAGAACGGATGAAGAAAGCCAGTGATGCAGAGGGCATGGCTGTCACCGTGTACGCTGGCACGGAACGCACTCAACTGAAAATTTCATTTCAAAAACAAAATACTTTTAAGTTCTGCATCATGCATCAATGGCAGAAGTAGAATACGGCAGAAAAGTTATAATTAAACTAATATGAGAAAATAGTCTAGTTTTCTACTAACATAAGATACAGTAGTTTTAAAACAGGGCAACAAATTATTTGACCTCCCAACAAGAAGCAGGCTGTATCTGGGTGGGCTTGAATTCCCCCCTGAGAATTTGGGGAATTGTGACTACTCTGACCAATAGTGTATGGTGGAAGAAACACTGTGTGACCTCCGAGGCCATGCAGGATACAAAAAGCCTTAAAACTTCCCCCTGGTTCTTGGAAGATGTGCTCTCTGGTCCCGAGTCACCCTCTAAGAATTCCAGCTACTCGAAGTGGCTGTGCTGGAAAGGCCACATCTAGGCACATAGAGGAGACAGCCCCAGCTAGCTCAGCCTTCCTGTCATCCCTGCCAAGGTGTCATGCCCGAGACTGAAGCTATCTTGTACCTCTAGGCCAGCCCAGTCACCAGCTGAATGTCACTGCGTGTCCTCAATTAACAATACATGAAAGCAGACAAATCAATCAAGACCTGTTTGAATTTTCAACCTACAAAATCGAGAGATGTAATAAAATGGTCATTGTTTTAAGCCACTAAATTTTGGAATGTTTTGCTTCACATGAACAGATTACTGGAAAAGAATTAGTTTTAATTTGGGCACAAGAATCATATCAAGGACACCTGGTTGGCTCAGTTGGCTTAAGTGTCTGATTCTTGATTTTAGCTGACATCATGATCTCACGGGTTGTGAGATGGAGTCCTGCATCAGGCTCTGCACTGGGCATGGAGCCTGCTTGGAATTCTGTCTCTTCTCTCTCCCTGTGCCCCTCTCCCACTCGAGTGCAGGAGCATGCTCTTTCTCATAAATAAATAAATAAATAAATAAATAAATAAATAAATAAATAGAATTGTCTTAATTCTTCCCATTGAAGACGAGTTAAATTTTGCTTGTGTGTATCAATGAAGTTGAGAGAGCATAAAGAACATTCAAAAGTCAAGAAGTCTGGGTTCTTGTATCGATGTCATTTCTTCCTAAATTAATCTATAAAGTACTCTGATCTAAATAAAATCATGTTTTGGAGGGAGGTTTTACTGGTTCAGTGACTTTCTGATGTTCTTACGGAAAGACAGCCATGTGAGAATTGATAGGAAAATTATGGTGGAAAAAGGATAAAGAGGAAGGTCCAGTATTGCTCAAATGTTAAAATACACCATAAAGCAAAGGAATTAAGATAAATTAGTACTTATGCAGGAAAAGGCAGGCAAATTAGCAGAGCAGACTCGAGACCAGATATAGATGTAGATATTGATGGGAATTTGGTATATGGTAAAGATGGCATTCAGAACAATGGGAAGAGTATGGATTACTCTTTAATTAATGTTGGGTCAACTGGCTAACTACTGGGGAAAAAATAACAAAGCTGAATACATAGTCACTCCTTATGCCAATAAATTCCAAATGAATCAAAGATTCCAGTGTAAAAACAGACCATGAAAGTACCAGACAGGTTTTTAAAAATAACTTGAGTGCATAAAGACTTTCTAAGCAAGACACAAAGCTCAAAAGCCATAATGGACAGATACATGATGTTTGAGTATATAATAATTAAGCATTTCTTTAAATGCCAAAAAGAACAGTTTCATCAACAAAGTCAAATAACAAACACCACATTGGAAAATATAGTAGTAACGCAAATGACACATGAAGGTTCATTTAATTACTCTCTGAAGAACTCTTTTTTTTTTTTTTTTTTATTTCTAGGAGACAGAGAGAGAGACAGTGAGCAGGGGAGGGTCAGAGAGAGAGGGAGTCACAGACTGAAACAGGCTCCAGGCTCTGAGCTGGCAGTCAACACAGAGCCCGACGCGGGGCTCGAACCCACGAACCGCGAGATCATGACCTAAGCGAAAGTCGGACGCTTAACCGACTAAGCCACCCAGGCGCCCCAACTCTCTGAAGAACTCTTATGAATCAATGAGAAAAAAGTCAATAATCCAATAGTAAAATGTGCAAAGCATTCATTCATTTAGTGATTTATTTACTGAGCCCCTACCAGGAGCCCGCTGCTCTGTGCTAAGGATACAACAGTGACTAAATGAAGTTCTTCACCCATGGGGCTTCCATTCTAGTAGGCTGATACAAATAACAACAACGACAAAAAATGAACAAGCAGATATATCCCATTTCAGGCAGTGATTAAATGAAGAGAGGAAACTAAAGCAAAGCAAGAGAGGACAAGAATGAAGGGAAGTAGGGGCCTGGCTGGCTCAGTCTGAAGAACATGCGGCTCTTGATCTCATAGTTATGAGTTCAAGCCCCATGTTGGATGTAGGGATTACTTAATAAATAATATTTTAAAAATAAAGAATGAGGGGAAGTTGCTATTTAGGAAGTTTTTAGAAAAAGAAATAAATGGGGGCACCTGGGTGGCTCAGTCAGTCAAGCGTCCAACTTCAGCTAAGGTCATGATCTAGCAATTGGTGAATTCCAGCCCCACGTAGGGCTTTGTGCTAACAGCTTGGAGCCTGGAGCCTGCTTCGGATTCTGTATCTCCCCCTTTCACTGCCCCTCTCCTTGCACTGTCTCTGTCTCTCAAAAATAAATAAACATTTAAAAATTTTTTAATGAGCAAGATAGATTTATAATATGACCCTTCTGTGAATATAAAAGATATACAGATATATATGCAGGTGCATGCAAGGATCATTCGTGGAAGGATAAGTTGGTCATTACTGGTGGTGGTCAGCTCTAGGGAGACTCAGTTTCCATGGTATACTCTTGAACTTGAAAAATATTTTTAAGCTACACATATGTTCTGTATCTATTCTAACAGTAAAAGATACAGAGATTCCAATCCCAGCATAAGTTGAAGAATGAGAAAGTCACTTCACCTTTCTGCTCCTCACTTTCCCCAACAGTAAAAAGAGGAATTTAAGTGAAATTATCTCTAAACATTCTTTCAACTCTGAGGTTTCAAGCCTGAAAAATTGGTGTTCTTAGTGTCTTATTTTCTACTAGATTAAAAAAAAAAAAAAGCCCACAAAAGCAGCTAGAAGAAAAGCAAACTATATAATTGATTTGGGGATACCAGTCTGTTTTGTCTGATCTCAATCTTTAGGCCAAGTACTGCATAGCAAGTAAGAGCTTTATATTTTGCCTAAATTATTGGCAATAAGTCACTGAGAATAGTAGCTGGATGCTGAAATTCCTTAAGTATAAAACTCTACCTATTGCCAAAGGATAACTCACTCAATGGCTTTATGTTCCTATATCCTATTTCCTAAGAAGAACTGTGTTTGGACTGTGGCATTCAGAGGAAGGCTTCGCTGTGAGGATATAGAAAACCTCAGGTACTTCCATGTTTGTTCTTTCTTGTTTGCATGTTCGATTTATGCCATCATATCTGACTCTCCCTTCTAATGACGTTTAAACCCTGAAATCACATTAGGTTGAATTTTTATTAATAATACCATCTTGAAGTGGTAGAGGCAGAGAGATTTATTGTATAATGTCTCAAGTCATTTTGAGTGAGTTGTAAAAACTCCTTTTAAGAATTTACCTCGACGATAGTCATAGCTTGAAGATGCCCATTTCACATCCCTCTGGAAGTTGGGATGGAGGCACTGAAGGGCCTTTGGTGGACAGATGGCCACCATTTCTGGAGTACAGAAGTGTCATGAGATCCTCAGTGTCCTCCCAAGGCCTTTACTTCAGCTGTTCTTATCTGGAGAGCTCACAGGTGGACTTCAAGGGGGTCCATAAACATTGTAGGACTCGATGTAGAACTGTGTGTGCAAGAGCACCTTTCTGGAGTTAAAGCCACAACGACCACAAAGACGCCATGCAAGGTTCTCAAAGGAATGTGTGAACCCCCCCTGCAAAAGATTAGGGACCCACCTACCTTCAGTGTCGCTGAGAACTGCTCGTCATCCCAGGCATCTCACTGCAGGGCAGTGCTGGTGTTCTTGGGCACCCGAGGAAGAGAGGGGGCCACTGACTCTGGGATAAGGTGAATGAATGGAAGAGGCCTGAGCTTCAATTCTACTTCTCACGTACTTGCTGTGGTCCCTTGGGAAAGTTACTTGGTCATGCTGAGCCTCAGTTTTCTCATCTTAAAAATCGGCCTAATAATACTTCACTCCTCTGGTTAAAGGTGCTACAATTGTGTGCTCCTAAAAACCATGCTCGTTGAGAAGCAGGCTCACAGTCTCAGCACCTTCTTGTTAGAAGCACAGAATCTCAGGCTCCACTTATGCCTCCTGGGTCCAAATCTGAATTTTAACAAGATCCTACGTCGCCTAGATTAACTGGGATTTAAATTATTGATTCAAATACGGCTGTTGACATGTGTCTGGATTTCAAAATAGATTAACTCTCAAGTCTGGGTTTTCATCCGTGCCACATTCCCAGTTCTCTTTCCAGTTAACCTGCAGTTGACCGTAGTTAAGAGGGGCATTTTAGGGTCACCCGGGTTGGTTCAGTCAGTTGCCTGTTGAACTCTTGATTTTGACTCAGGTCATGATCTCATAGTTGGTGGGACCCAGCCCCACATTGGGTTTTGCGCTAACAGTGCAGAGCCCGCTTGGGATCCTCTCTCTCCCTCTCTTTCTGCCCCTCCCCCACTCTCTCTCTCAAAATAAATAAAGAGCATTAAACAAATCTTTTAAAAAAACAGCACTTTATTTCCATAAGCCACCATTTAGAGAATGATCTGCATACAAGTTGCAAAAATGCACCAGCAAATACAACCTATTCTAAACAAACCCTCCGAACAAGCCTGCCAAGGATGCAGATTATATTTACCTTGTAGCATGTTAGAGAGCTGCCCTAAAGTCGGAGGGTTTAGGACACAGGCCTTGGGAAGCCCTTCAGAACAGACTGCTGAGACAGATGTCATCAGCATTCTATCTTTAAGCCAAGTATCAAATGCAAACAAAAAAACAAATAAATTATGAGAAATACCAACATTCCCCTCATCCAAGGAAGCAGCAATGCTAGTCACAAAGCTAAAGTGTAGGAGTGTCCAGAATAAGATTCCTGTCAGCATAAATTCTGAGATTATAATTGCTGCCCTCGGCAGGGTGGGGGGAGCACATGTATGTGCATGTGTGTGTGCATCTGTGTGTGTGTGTGTGTGTGTGTACACATCCTTTCTCCCCCCAGTTGAATGTACTGAGCCTCACTTCCTAGTCAGCCTCGTCCCAGTTGGCTCTACTCTCTGATAGGGCTGGAGAGGAATTCCAGAGTGGAGAAAATGGTGTTTCTGTACCAAGATCTCTATTCCCTACCTTGCTGTCCTTTTTGGTCCTCACTCCTAAATAGGTCAGCACTATTTCCTAAAAACAAGGCCAATCTCTTACATAATCACAGTATAGTTATCAAACCTAACAAATTCAACAATGATAGAATACTATCAGTCAGCATTCCATATTCAAATTTTGTCAATCGTCCGATAATATTTTTTATTTCTATTTTATTTCTGTTTGAGAGAGGGAGAGCCCAAGTGGGAGAAGGGGGAAGAGAGAGGGAGAGAATCTCAAGCAGGCTGCATGAATCTCAAGCATGGCTACCCCCCAATGCGGAGCTTGATCCATGACACTGGGCCGAAATCAAGAGTTGGACGCTTAACTGACTGAGCCACCCAGGTGCCCCCTAGTAATATTCTTGATAGCAAATTTTCCCAATTGGGATCCAGTCCGCAATATCATGCATGTAGTTGTCATGTCTCCTTAAGCTTCTCTATTCTGAAACAGTTCCTTCGGTTCCTTTCTTTTGGTTTCTTGACCTTGACATGTTTGGAGGGCACAGGTCAGTTATTTTGTAGAATATCTCTCTGCTCAGATTCCTGGTGTTTCCTCAATATTGGATTCAGCTGATGTGTTTTTGGAAGGAAGGAATACTGCAGTAGTGATCTTGTGTCCTTCTCAGTGAGTCCTATCGGGAGTCAAATGATGTCAGTTTATGCCACTATTGACGATGTTCGTTTTGATCCCTTGGTTAAGGTGTGAATACCTTGAAACTATACACATACCATTTTCCTCCTCTAAATTTTTACCCACTAGTGTTAGCATCCAGTGATGTTGTTCCAACTTCATCATTCCTTCTGTGTTTATTAGTTGTCATTCTATTCTGAAGAAGTGCTTTCACTTTTCTCCTATTTATTTATCCATGTATTTATTTCTATCAGTGTGGACTTACAGAGAAATTCCTGACCCTACATCTGGAGCCTTCTGTGAGCTCTCCTGCTGTTCAAGAATCACTGAGAACCACCCAGCGCTTCCATACAGTGAGCTTGGAGCTGCCTGGGGTGGGGACACAGGAGGGTAGATGAGCATTTTAAGTCTTCACATCCTCAGGGATTTGTAATCTTATTCCCAAACCAAAGTCTTTATTGAACCTGGAAATTTGGCTTCCTTCACTTTTGCTCACAGGTTGACACAGTAATCCTTTCTTGGAGAGCAGAAACCCAGAAAGACCACATCTCTAAGCTCCTCTTCCCTTCCATTGAGGATCCCCTATCCCCTCCAATGTAGTACTCTCAATGGCCCGAATCTCCATCCCAAAGTCAGTTGTAAAATGGGCTTTGGGCTGGAAGATGTTCCAAAGTGTTGAGAAAGTTCACCTTCCCATTATAAAGCAGGAAACCCAATGAGTAAATCCTAGTGGCTCTTTATGCTTTATGTGTTTTTCCAAAGTAAACATGTTCAATTTGTGATCGCATCTGAAGTTCCTTTAAAACTCTATATTTAGAAACTTGGAGAGCAAGTCATAACACTACCATATTGTAGGTGGCATACCCATCCACATTACTGAGAAATCATTTTGTAAATATTCAGCAGAGTTTAGCAAGGGATTGCTACTGCAAGCCTCATTGCCAAAGTCTCAGTATTTGTAATTTGCTACTGGGCTTGCTTTATTAGATTGTACTGTATTTAAGTTAAGAATTTTTTAAAAACCTGAATGTCTCAATTAATTAAGTGGCTTGATAGTAGCAAGGCTTTATAGGGGTTTCTCTTTTCTTTTTCACAATATGGAATTATCTGTCACATATATAAAGTCAGAAACAAATGATAAAACAGATTAACCTGCATTCTTCCCCCTCTACACCGGCCAGAGAAACAATGAGCCTTTTGTGGTGTACATACTGACAGGCATGGTTCAGTAAAGTGACAAAGTAACTAGAAACCACATGAAAAATGAAGATGCTTTATAGCATGTGCACTGTGCCTGCTAAACTAATTGTGACTACACGATGGTCCTAGCTTGAATGCAGCAGCCTCATTTCTTTGTACTGCCTTCATTTCCTTTACAAACAGCTATAGAGATTACTCTATTGCTCACTTTTGCCCCTGGCCAGCTGGGCAACATTAATTGTTGCGCTAGGGAATTATGCCGAGGGAATTCAGAAATGTGTGTGACCTTTGCATTAACTGGGTGGGCTTTCAGTTAGGCCATCTAAACTCTTCATATTATTTATAAACTACAGTTTTAAATTAGTCCCTACAGCCCACTTGGAAAATATATGTATATAAGAAAAAGAGTCTTTTTAAAACTTGGTCTGCCTTCATGCAGATATGTCCAGTGGCTAAGAACCATGTTTCGCTTTTACTTTGCATAAGATTCAGTGATCAACCCAGTCTTCCTGTTCTCCAGGTTACGTTCGAAATTTTAACTCTTGAAGTTAAATGGACAAAGCTTCCAGTAATTTGTGAATCCAGGAATGAACAAACTAAGATTTAGAAAGATATGAATCATTACATTTTTTTTACAATAGCTTTTGTTTATCTACTTGTAAAAGCAATCCACGCGCATAGTGGAAACTTCGAAAGACCAAAAAAAAAAAAAGATTAATTTTCACCCTTGACTTCACTAGCCAGGGTTTGTAGTTCCTCTTAACATCTTGGAACGTTTCTTTGAATCTTTCTCTATGCGTATATAATATATACCTTCATGACTAAAAAATGGTTGAATTCATACTTTGTGTGTATAGTTTGTTGACCTGCTTTTACACCTAACATGTTATTGTATTTCCCACATTGTGATTTGTGTGCACCGGCTGTAATGGCTGCACAATCACGCTTTAAAATTACTCCTCCCAGTTTGGAGCTCACAGACGGTTCTGCCACATGGTAGGTGGTGTGTCCATCCGCTTTACTGAGAAATCAATAGGTAGGCAAATACTTCTGTAGACCTCTGTACCTGAAAAATCATAGTCTGTATTTTTGGTTATTTCCCTTCAAGCCTCCATGATTTCTTAGAGCTAAAGTAGAAACAAAGCTTAGGATCCATTTCCTAGAAAAGAAGTGATCCATTTCAGGCCTGTTAGATTCCTTGTCATCTGTGACTCCTTTTTGCTAAAGGTATAACCGGTCAGGTTCACATCCCTCTTTAGCCCACACCCTTGTCGTCAGGACAGCATCACCAAATTGGACTACAGGGGCTGGCCCAAACCATGTTTAACTTTCTTCGGGCGTGGAAGATAAGCCAGGATGGAAACTTGCCCAGGAGTGATCCAGGAACCTTTTGTAGGGAAAGTTTTGTCCAATAGGACCTGAGAGAGTATTTTCAAATAAAAGTTTCATTAAGGTGAAATTTGTTCCTGTGTTAGAAAGATAAGGTTTATTCTCATATGCCCAGGCTAGTACCTTCTAACATGCTTGCTAGCTCTTCCGTAGACACACAGTCTCAATGACCTGAGAAAGACTTTACACCCTGAAAAGAGAGATAAAGGAAACTCAAGACCATGAACTCCTTTATCACTGTGATGCACATAGATGCTCACACCATTCTTCACGGTCAGTTGCAGAACCCTTTGTTCTGCTTTCAAAAAGTGTCTTTGTGTTTCTCAGAATGAGCTGGCTCTCTCTCTCTCCCAGCTGTCAGAAGTGCAAGAGAACTTCATGGAGAGCAAGAGTATACATGGTCGCCTGTAAGGTTAGAGGTGAGCTCCCGTCACTTAGTCACAGTTGCCATCTGCCACTCATGTGCAGTGGTGCCGCAGACATTGTAGCAGCGGGGGACAGGAAGTGTCTCTCTTCCAGGTAGTGAGCTTCCTGCTCCCAAAGAAGAACAACCCGGCACCTTTGGAGGGCCTTTTCTCTCCTGATTTTTCTCTGACTGATTTACGATGTGACTTAAAAGCGTTAAGGACTTGTTCTGGAAAATATTATGACAGCGTATAAAGATACATACACTATAATAAGTTAACGTACATTGGAAAAGAAAAAGAAGAAGAGGGAAAGGAAAACAAGGATAGACACGGATAACGAGCTGTGGAGGTTACGTTCATAAGCAAAATACGCTGTCATTCATATAACAACATTTTATTGAATGCCTAACATTTGCCAGGAACTCTGGACAGGTTTTTCAAACTTAGTTACAACACATTAATGGTTCATGAATCCATTGAGTAAGTGGTTACCATTTTTAATGAAATAGGAAATGAAGACTAGAACAGAGTACAATAGAATATAGTAGAGGGCAATGCACAAAGTAAGGGCATTATTTACTAAAATGTATGTTTCATATTTATATGTGTATTTGTATATTGGGTCATGATATAAAGTGTATTTCTTATTGTGGCCATAGTAAAAGAAAACTTGAAAAGCACCGCTCTTCAAGTATGCACATATTTAGGGCTGGGTTTTCTGGAGGCCAATGAGAGGAGGCAAAACATTAATTACACATTTTTGCCTCTCATCTCCTGCAAGAAAAACAATTTCCCCTATTCTTCACAAAGAGAGAAAGTGAATAACCTACTTAATAAACTCTTTACAGAAAACCCTGGTAACTTAAGGCTATTTCTTTCGGCACCCTCCCTTCCCCGACGCCATTGCTCTACACTCTATAAGATGTCTGAAATTTCCCCTGATGTATGCTTTACATCCTGTCACACTTGCTTACCGTGTCTGTCTGTGCTCTTATTAATGCTAAGTGAGAGACATGCCTGTGATATTTCTTAAAGGTTTCACAAATAAACTTATGCTTTGGAGCAGAACATACATACATTCCATTAAAAAAACATGCATTAAAACACGCACATACATTCTATTAAAAATGGTGGTCACTTACTAAGATGGTTTCATGGACTATTAATATGTTGCAATTAATTATGCTAGTCATTAACATGCTTGATACATTTTCACAAAATATATACACCCATGTAGGTGAGATCACAAAATAGAACACTGACCGGAAAGAAACCCTCTCTCCGTGCCCTTATCCATGCTCTTCCCAAAAGGCTAAACTCTCCTAAGTTCTAAAACTAGAGATTAATTTTGCTGTTTTTAATTTTATATAAAAGTCCCATGTAGAATTCTTGTGTCTGACTTATTTTCCTCAATATTATGTTTGTGAAACATTCCATCACTGTGGATTTATATTCCATTGTTACGCATATTGCAATTTTTATCCATTCAACTATGATAAACATTTTAATTTTTTTCAGCCTTTAGCTATTATGAAAAGTACAGCTCTGAACACTCTTGTATAGGTCATTAGTGAACATGTATACACACTTTCATTGGCTTTGAGGAAGGAATTGCTGGTTCATAAACCAATCTATTCAGTTTCAAGAGATACTATACACAAAGTGACTATATTCTCACCTGCAGCGTGTAAGACTTCCCATTTCTCCAGATCTTCTCCAACACTAGGTATTGGCAGTATTTTTCAATTTTAGCTATCCAGTGGTATGTAGAGTTATCTCCTTGTTAATTTGCACTTCCTTAATAAATGATGGGGTTGAGTACTTTTTTTTACATGTTTGTTTATACTTGAATATCATCTCATGTGAGGATACCATGTCTTCGGTATTTCTTGGATGACCCTGTCTTTTTCCTAAAGATTTATAAGAGTTCTATATATATTCTGAATATGATTCCTTTGCAAACTATATTTATTGCAAATATTAGTTTGCACTCTTCACTCTCATAATGAACAGAAATCCCTAACTTTAATTACTTACTTTCCCTTTATTGTTCATTTCCATTTTTGTTTACTTCTTTTTCCTTTATCTCCTTTTTCCTTTATTGTTAGTGCTTTGTGTCCTGTTTAAGAATAACTTTGTTACCTTAAAATCATTAATATATTTACCTATGTTACATTTAGACCAATAATCTACCTGGAATTGATTTTTTTGTGTCATATGAAGTCTATGATACCACCCTCTGTTTATTCAAAGCCACACCTTTCTTGCTGCAGTGCAGTATCATCTTTAATGATCAATGATAATATATGGATGGGTCTGTTTCTAGACTTTATTTTGCATTCTTTTGATCTATTTGTTTATCCTGTGTCAATGGCATACTATGTTAACTAATATAGATTTTATAATATTGCAACTGGTAGTATTAAGTCCTCTCATATTCCTTTTTCAATATTGCCTTCTTGACCCATTGCTTTTCCACATGAATTTTAGAATTAGTTTACCAACTTCCACTAAAATACTTCTGTGATTTTGATAGGGATTATATTGAACTGATTTGAGGAGAATTGATACCTTGACAAAATTCTTCCAATCTATGCTCGTGTATTCCCACCTTTTTTATTTTCAGTAAGGTTGTGTAATTTTCTGTGTAGAGGTCTTGTATCTTCTTCTTTTTAGATTTAAGTTTTAGATATTTTATATTTTTATGCTAATATAAATGTTATAGTCTACTGAATTTTATTTTCTGTTTGGTGTTGCTATACAACAATTCAATTGAATTTTATATGTTGATCTGATTTGTTTTTAAGTTTATTTTTGAGGGAGAGGGAGAGCAAAAGCAGGGGTGGGGGGGAAGAGAGAGAGAGAAAGAAAAGGTGGAGGGGGTGCACAAAATCTGAAGCAGGCTTCAAGCTCTGAGCTGTCAGTCCAGAGCCCAACGCAGGCTTGAACTCATGGACTGTGAGATCAAGACCTGAGCCAAAATCAGACACGTAACAGACTGAGCCACTCAGGCTCACATATAAAATGGTGATTTTATATCCAGTAACCTGGTTAACTTCAATTATTAGTTTTAATAATTTCTTTGTAGATATTTTGTTTCTTCTCACATGAATTATATCAGAGAATAAACATGGTTTATATCTTACTTTTTTTTTTCAGTCTTTTTTTTCCCCCCTTATTGCAGTGGCTAGGACCTATAGCATAATATTTAATAGAGATGGTTATAGAAGGTAAAAGTACCTTTGAATTTTCCTTAGTCTAAGAGCAAAGCTTTCAATATTTATCATTAAATAAGATGTTTTTTATAGGTGTTAACAGACTGAGAAAATTTTCTTCCAGTCCTAGTTTGCTGAGAGTGTTTTGTCATGAATAGATTTGAATGATAGCAAATGCTTTTTTCTGCATCCATTGAGATAATTATATGCTTTTTTCCATTTTTCTGTTAATAGGATGCTTTACATTGACTGATTTTCCAATATTAAACCAACATTCTATTTCTAGAATAAAGTCCTCTTGTTCATAATGTGGTATCACCTAAACAACATCTCAGGATTCAGTGTGTTAACATTTTTTTAGTGTTTTTCTCCTAAGTTTATATGGGATATTAATTTGTAAAGTTCTTTCTTGTAACATTCTTGTCAGTTATGGGATCAAGGCTAAGCTGATCTCATAAAATGAGCTTCATATAATGAATTGAGATATAATCCTCTTTTTCTGTATTATGGATGAACCATGTAAGATTGGTGTGGTATTCCCTTAAGTGTGTGGTAAAATTTACCAATAAAGCAGTTCAGTCCTGGAGAATATTTTGTGAGGAAATTTTTGAGTACAAAAGTGGTTTCTTAAAGGATGTAAGATTATTCACATTTGCATTATTATTTTCCTCTTTGGATAAATAGTTTATTAGCGGCTTATCCATTTCATCAACATTTTCAAATATTGCCATAAAGTGTTCATGTATCTTCTAATCTTTTTAAGGTCTGTAGAATCTGTAGTGATTTCCCTTTTAATGCCGTATTTGCAATTTTTTGCCTCCTCTTCTTTTTCTTGGTTAACCTGGCTAAAAAGCTTATGGATTTTATTAGTATTTCCCAAGGAGAAATTTTGGCTTGAGTTATTTTCCCTATTACATATGTGTTTTCCACATCATTAATTTCTAATTATTATTTTTTCCTTCTACTTTTCTAATTTTAATTTGGTATTATTTTTATGCCTTATGAGGTAGATACATGAGTCATTAGTTTTCAGGCTTTCTTTTTTTCCTAATAGGTGCATTTAAATTTAAGTATATAAGTTTCCCTCCAAGGACATTTTTAACTGCAGCTTACACAATTTTGATATGTCATATGTTTTCTTCATATTTCAGTTTATAATATTGCCTGATTTTCATTGTGCTTTACTTTAACCTGTGGGGTAATTAGAAGTATAGTGCTTAATTTCAAACACTTGTGATTTTTTGTTATTGTTTTATTATTAATTTCTAACTTAGTTCCTCTGCAGTTAGATAATGTATTCTATAAGATTTTTTATCTATGAAATTTTTCCAGACTTGTTTGTTGCCCAGAACATGGTAAATTTTGGTAATAGTTTAATGTGTATTCTGTAGTTGTTGGCCACACTGTTCTAAATAGATTAAGCCAAACTTATTAATCACATTATCCAGCTCTATATCCTAACTCATTTTTTAAAAAAAATGTTTGACCAATTCTGAGAGAGGTACGTTGAAATCTCCCTCTCTGATTGTGGATTTTGCTTACTTTGTTTTAGTTCTAGCAATGTTGGCTTTATATATATTTTTTTTCTTTACATATATATTTTTTTCCTTTCATAGTTTATTGTCAAGTTGGTTTCCATGTAACACCCAGTGCTCATCCCCACAAGTGCCCTCCTCCATGCCCATCACCCCCCTTCCCCTCTCCCCCACCCCCATCAGCCCTCAATTTATTCTCAATATTCAAGAGTCTCTCATGGTTCGCCTCCCTCCCTCCCTCTCCCCAACTATTTTTCCCCTTCTTCTCCCCCATAGTCCTCTGTTAAGTTTCTTCTGTTCCACTTGTAAGTGAAAACATATGGTATCTCTCCTTCTCTGCCTGACTTATTTCTCTCAGCAGCTTTATATATATTAGAGACTTTGTTGTCAGGTGCGTTCAGATTTTAGAAGTTTTATCTTTCTATGTATTTATTTTTTATCATTATGAAATACTCCTTTTTGTCTCTAGCAATATCTCTTATCATTACATTTACTATGTCTGATATTAATATAATTTATATGTATTTTTCCAATCCTCTTTCTCATTCAAATTTTGTGTCCTTAGATTCAAAGTGTGTCTGACTTAAGCAGCATTTTTTTTAACTTAGTACATGTATATTACTTGAAGTGTTTAGTCTATTTGCATTTCATGCAAGTACTGATATATTTGGGTTATAACCTATGATAGTAGGTACTTGATTTTTTTATTTGCCCCGGCTGTTTAGTGTTTCTTTACCTCTCCTTTGTTCCCTTTTTTTGTTTGTTTGTTTGTTTTATTTCTGAGAGAGAGAGAGAGACAGCATGAGCAGGGGAGGTTCAGAGAGAGAGGGAGACACAGAATCTGAAGCAGGCTCTAGGCTCTGAGCTAGCGGTCAGCAAAGAGCCCGACTTGGGGCTCGAACCCACGAACCGTGAGATCATGACCTGAGCCCAAGTCGGACGCTTAACCAACTAAGCCACCCAGGTGTCCCTCCTTTATTCCTTTTTGAATTAATGAAATATTTTGTCTCAATTGGCTTGCTAGTCATAGATTCTTTTACTCTCTTTTTTAGTGCTTATACTAGAAATTACAAATTATATTATTTTATTAGAGCATAATATAAATTGTGACTGACCACTTTCCAGAACATGTAACAGACTTAGACCATTTTAATTCTATTTATCCCTCCTAGTTTTTGTGTTATATGGCTTATAGTTCAGTTTTACATACATTTTTAAACTATAAGAGATTGCAATTATTGTTTAAAAAGTTAATATTCATTTATATTTGCTGCATATTTACTATTTTTATTGCTCATCATTCCTTCTTGTGTTTCCAAGCTCTTCTCTGGATTTTTTCCTTCTGCCTGATATGATATAATATGATATGATATGATATGATACACTATAATATAAATATTTAGTATTGGCCTGCTGGTGGAAAATTCTCTTAGGATTGCTTATGTGAAAAAGTCTCTATTTCATCTTCATTTTTAAACAGCTTTATTGGGGTCTGATTGATATAAACCCAGTGTATTTAAAATACACAATTTGGTAGATTTTGACATATGTATGCACTGATAAAACATCACCACAATCAATGTAATTAACATATCCATTACCGCCAAAAGTTTCTTTAAGCCCCATTTTGATTATCCAAATGCAGAGCATAACTTTGCAGGCATTTGGAACAAACCCATCTTTTCCTGGGCCTTTGCATTAGATCCAACATGGAACTAAAAAAACCTAACTTCCAGTTTCTTGCACCAGTACAAGAACAACAATACCAGCTAACCCTTATATGTGCTTATATGTGCCAGGTACTGCTCTAAGTACATTACGTATTTTAGTACTTAATTTATTGATTTTACTCTTCATCACAACCTTATGAATTTGGCATTATTATTCCCATTTTACCATTGAGGAACTAGGCACTAGAGCTCTGTAAATGGATTTCTAAGGGCATGATCATACATGTGCATTCTTTGGCTTGGTGAAGATCTTCTACCTGGAGATTCACCAGTGTCTCACTATTAAGCACAAGTATACTATTTTCAACCTTTTATTTTATTTGTAGTTTGGAAAATTTGGAAAATATAGTTAGGCATACAGAGTAAAATTTAAATCACCAATACTCCAACCACCCAAAGTTTACAACTTCTGACAATTAATTGTATCCTTTGAGCCTTTTGCCATCATAGATAACCCCACATGAACATCTTTGTCACTATAGCTTTGTATATTGCCATACTCATTTATTTAAGATAAAGTCTGAGAAGTACAAATGCTGAATAAAAGAACCTAAAACACCTAAGGCACGCACTCACCAATATTTTACTAGTTGAATGGGTAAGGGGGGGTGGGGGTGGGTACACAGTAAGCAGATGAATTTCAAGATGAATGAATGTCAAAGAAGTCACATGTAAGAAAAAATATTCCAATACCAGAGTATGGGCAAGAAAGCCTCCAAAGGATCTCTGATATGATGATTTTGTAGTATTTTTTTTCTCAAAGAAAGAGAAAATGAAAATTTTAATTTTTTTAATAAATAGCTTTCTTTTAGTAGACACCACTGGATTCGGAGATGTATAGCCTTTTGCTGTTTCTTTCTTTGTTATTACTGTTAATTATGTTGCTCCAATTACAGTTGTGTTCACTCAGTCAAAAGAATCGCTACAAAGTTCGTTCTGGTATATAATCCGGACTGACAACCTCAATGCCCAGATTCTGCTATTGCTCCTTCATGGGTAGTGGTTTCCCTACCATGCTTTGTTTGGAGATCCTCCGGGGGTGGTTCTAGGAGTGATGAATGCCATCTTTGTTTAAGAGGGCAGGAGGGAGAATAATCTAATTCTACCAAAGAGAGACAACAGTAAGCCGATCCTGTGTTTCCATTGCTGTTGGAAAAAGAACAGTAAATGACAGCAAAATTGAATAGCTTGATACTTGCACAGTATAATTTACCCAGCGGAAGAGATGTGTTGAGGAGAGTGAGGATTTGATCTCTGCCTTTCAGTTTGCAGTCATTGTCAACCACGAGGTACAAAAGTTGGCCCAGCAAACCTTGGCTTCATCCAGGAGACTAGGGAGAGAGCCAAGAGATTCTTTTCCCCTGCAGTTGCTCAGGGTTGGTCTTTTGTGAATATGTTTACATGACTGAATAAAGTTAGAGCACTTTAGTCATTTTGCTACAGTAGTGCTTTTCAAACTGTGAGTTGTGCCCTATTAGAGAGTAATGAAATCAATTTAGCAAGTCAACTAACTTTTCTTTAATGAAATACTATATAAAATAGAATAGAATAAGAGTTGAATGGAATAGTAAGATTATTTTGTAGGACTTTTCTTTTAGTTAAATTATCTATCTATCTATCATCTATTTATGTACATGTATTCCAGATTAAAACATTCTTTTTATTGTGGGTCATGGTCAAATGATTACTGCCAGGAATTTTTACATTTAGAGATTTTTTTTCTCAAAGTATCTTTTTAAAAAAAATTTTTTAAATGTTTATTCATTTTTGAGACAGAGAGAGAGAGAGAGATCATAAGCAAGGCAGGGGCAGAGTGGGGGGGCAGGGGGAGACACAGAATCTGAAGCAGGCTCCAGGCTTTGAGCTGTCTGCACAGAGCCCAAAGTGGGGCTCCAACTCATGAACTGTGAGATCATGACCTGAGCTGAAGTCAGACGCTTAACCAACTGAAGCATCCAAGTGCCCCGATGGAGTATTTTTGTATATAGATAAATTTCCAAAAGTTGGTTGGAATTGGACAGATAAAACTTTGGGGTTTGTGGGGTTGAGGTTAGCAGAGAAAATCTTCATGTTGATATGGACAGTAATTATCTTCTTGCTGATCAAAATTCCCAGTAGAAAAAGGACAGTTTCTCCCTTGCTGTCCTGCCTGCTGCTCCCTTACAGTGTATTCAAGAAATAAAAAAATATAAAATAAAATAAAATAAAATAAATCTCCAAGTAGAAAAAGTTTGGCTTATTTGAATATTCTCTATTATGGTCCTATATAGAAATCAATCCTGATAATGATACCTCTTTTCAACTGTCAGCTAGAAAACACTCCAGGGTGAGAAAACCACCTAGTGCCATTCAAATACCAAGCCAAAGGTCACCAGACGTGGACAAGAGAGTGGCTCATGGTAATTCTCTATACCTACTTGCCTGTGATTGGAGTTAGGAATTTACCAATGAAGTTACTAGTAGTTGACTGTAATGGCTTGTGCTAATTCAAAACTTTATGATGATAATTTCATAATAAAGTAAGTTTTCATGTATCAAAGTACTTTTTTCCTCCCAATTCAGTTTTATTTAAATCTGTGTTCATTGCTTTCAGTTAACACTAAGTAGACTCATGAACTTAAATGAGATCTAGCTAGTGGCCTCATTGTATATACGTGCGTTTCCCAGGTGTGGGAAATATACATGTTGTATGTGTACACAGATCATATCAGTGTATAATACATTCTGCCAAATATATCCATTCATTGGTACTTCATCCTTCTGAAGCCATATAACATTTGATACAATAAATCAAAACAGTTGCTCTAGAACAAAGCAGTGGCTGCCTAGGGTGCTATTTGAGAAAGATTTGGAGATGGTGTTTGGGCTCAGCAATAAGGAAAGGTTACATATCTGTAATGAACATGGGTGGTATCTTGGGGGCATGGACTGTTTTTCTCTGTTTTATAAGAGGAGGGGAAGGAATAGCAGACAGATACAGCCCAGAGTTAAACCTTTTATCATCTCTCATTTTCATTTTATTTCTGTTTATATTCATCTAGATTATTTGCATAGACAGTGCCTCATCAATGTTTGTCTGTTTACTCCTTACATTACTACTGCCACTGTCTCATTTTCTATCTTCATTAAAAGATCTTTATTACAGGAATTTTCTCCATCTCGTCCCTGTTACAGGCACTTATAATTTTTGATACGGTCAGGGGTCATGGGCTCCACTGAAAGCCATGTGAAATCTACATACCATCCCTCAGAAAACTGAACAAACTTCTGCCAATTTGTTCAGGAGGGTTAGGAATTCCCTGAGGTCTACACCTACGTAACAGCGCCTGGTCTAGTGGTCTCCCTCCAACCTCTGTCCCTCAAATCTCTATCAGAATAATGTTCCTAACACACAGTTTGGATCATGTCACTCTCTGCTCAGAACCATCTTATTTCCTGCTGCCTTGAGAACAGAAGTCCCATCTGCTGGATTGGAATCCAGGCTCTTTCAGTCTCTCAAATTTGTAGTCCCATCACCCCCTCCCTATCCCTGCCCCTTCCTCCCAAATACACAACCTTCTAAGCCAAACCAGAATGCCTGCTATTTCCCCCAATACTTCTTGCACTTCGCTTCCACAGCTGCTCCTACCTTAACATCCTCTCCCTCACTTTTACCTGTTTAGGCCATTTCTAACTTTCAAGTCCAGTCTTTTGGATTCTCCGTATTTTTGTGGATTGCCTTCAGCCCTGAGTAACACCTTGTGTAGTGTCTTGCACATAATGGAGATGTATTTACCCCTTTGCTCCCAAATCCCTCCCTTGTATTACTGACGGGCTGCCCCCTGGTTGTGCTGCCCAGGTCCCTGAGTCAGTTGGCCTCCATTTGGATTCAACCCTGGAAAGCCCTGGAGGGAGAATGGAAGACTGAAGGAAGAGAGAAGCCAGGGTATTTCTTCCCCACACACTCTGCCTCAGACAGTCTCTTAGACAAAGGCTGTGTTCCTCCTCTAGGGCTTCAGTTCCATCTAGAGAGGCCCTTTGAACTTTTGCTGAGTGACCTTCATCTCTGTGTTCCAGTATTAACACTCCATTTAACTCCTGGATTTCCTGCAATCCTTCAGCCCCTGGATGCCTCATTCTCCCATTTCTCTTTACGTCTTTTCCTTCACCTGCATAATGAATTTCTTACACTGTAGTCCTTCTGTTTAAATACCTAGACCAACTTATACTTTCCAGGTTGAACCTTGACTGATACAGCTGGCATTTGGTGGATATTTGCTGAATTTTATTACTTAACTTTAAACCATGTTCTGTGTGGGCATCTTGGGCTTTTTTGATTGAAGCAGGCAAATGACCTACATCAGTTACCTAGTACACACTAGGGTTGAATGGGGTTACTTCAAAATTCAATGGTTAGAAACTGTTGGCATTTACAAGTTTGTGAGTCTGCGTTGGCTGGGTGGTTCTTCAGCTTCCAGCTGGGTCCGCCCCTGCATGTGTGGCAGCTCTGGGTCAGCTGCATGGTTCCGCTCATCTTGCCTGGGCGCTCGTACTTCCGCAGCTTGACTCATCTAGGCTGATCTAGCAGAGCCTTGGCAGGGACTGACGTGAATCAAGTTCATTCCATGTTCTCAACCATGACAGGCTAGCTGGGGCATCTGCTCATTGCAATCGCCGAGGAGCAAGAGAAAACACAGAAACATGAGAATGTTTTCAAACTTCCATGGGAAGCTTGCCTGCTAACATTCCACTGGCCAGAGCAAGTCACATGACCAAAGGCAGACTCAAAGGGGACAGGAAGGTAGATAACAGCTTCCTTAGGGCAAAGTTACACGACAGAAGGGCAGGAATATGGCGGGGTGAAGCATCTGGCCCATAATGCAATATAGTTTATTTCAGACTTCATAAGATTTGATGAGAGTTCCGAGACTAAAGAGATAGATTGACAGACAGATGGAGAGACATTAATTTTTTTGCCATATTAACCCTTTTAAAATAAAAACTTTGCAATAAAATACGCATTGTGTATTTGCTTATTTGTTCTGTACAGTTCATTTCTACATAGCTACTGAAAAAAAAGAACCATTTATAAATAACATATTAATAAACCAAGTTAAAGAACATTATTTATCTTTAACCTTCAATTTGCATTAATTGGGGCAGTCACGGGAAATCGTGCCAACCTCACTTCAGGTCAGATGGCTCAACAAAATGAACTGTTTCATGCCTAGAAATAAATACATTCCAAATATAAATATGAATCTGTTATAAAACAGATTCTTTTGAAAATACAAAATAACCACAGTGTTAATCTATCTGTGCCCTAATTAAAAATGTATAAAGAACACACTTTCTAGGCTAAAGTTGTCCCAGAGAGCAAGTCTCATTTTTGCTTTGAATCTTATGTAAACAAACCAGGCAGGCTTCTTTGAGCCATGAGCAAAGTCATGGCCCCCAGTTTTCTAAAGAGAAGAAGAATTAAAAGTGGTTGTGTTTAAGTTGGAAAGGTCTAGGGCTTGACCTTGCTACTTTAAATTTCCTTCATCACTAAGAAATCACTTTGAATTTGTCTCCTTGGGGTACTCTAATTTGGTTTGTTCTTGGTTTGAGGCATACCATTAAAGAGATACTGTCTGTTTGTATTATAGCAAAATTTGGAAGCCACCACAAGCACACTGTTTTCAATGTTCTTTTCTGCAATTTCATCTTAAAACCTGGGCCTGTTCTTGGTAATTCGGACTGAGGTCCATGACATCTTACTACGAGATTCCTGGCTAACTACTTCTTCACTGCTTGACTTTGGGCAAAAATTGTAAACCTTTCTGTGTCTCCCCTTTCCTCATCAGAAAAATGAGGTTATTAAGAATCCTATGATCATTGGGAGGATTAAACTAAGTGAAATTATGTAAAAGATTAGCCCAACCCAGCCCACCAAATGTGCTTAATAAAGATTATGTATAAAATGCTTACTATGATGAATCATTATGTGGGAAATTTTGGGTTGTTTTCACTGAATCAGGTTCACATATATTCTTTAAAATCTAAATCAGAATTATACCCTCAAAAAACAAATGAAGTCCAATATTTTATTTTCATAGAGAGGCACTGTTTGTTTTTAAATATCAGTGTCAAGGGTAGTGGTGTCTATTTGCTCAGATTCCCCATAAAGCCACAACAGTTACAAACACTGGCTTCTTCCTGGCCTTGTCAGTTTATTCTTTGAGAATTCTTTTAGAATACGCTTCTTAAAGATATTCCTGGTCTTCAGCCTCATACTATCAGATTTTCTGATTTTCTAGCAAACAATGAGGTGATAGTGATGGCTTGGGATTTAAAGTCTATGGCGAGAACAGTGGACAGAGACTGATGAAAATAGATAAATACAACCCCAGAGTCTTCCAAAATATAACCCATTGTCTTCCGTTGTTGTTTTAAAAGGGAGAGAAATTAACCATAAGCAAATAAATTTTTAACATGTATGTTTTGCCTTTGATCACATTGAGTGTCCCTTCTGCATGGAGCCATGGTGTAGAGGAGCTCCTTCCTGCTAAAACAAGACACACTAGCATCTTGAAGAGCTCTGAATCCATCACAGAAAATGCATGTATACACGCAGGCATATGCACACCCACACACACCCAACAATCATTTTAATGATATAATGAGTGCTTTTATGGTGCCATAAATGTTGGATGTCGGGTGAAAAGACAATGAGTGAGCATATACACATCCAATGTGGCAGCTACAGGGAATGTTACAGATCAAAATGGTTAAGTTCACACATATACAATGTTGAGTCAAAAATGTGGAATGATAGATACACATGCAGAGAT
Source organism: Hyaena hyaena (assembly GCF_003009895.1). Lineage (NCBI taxonomy): Eukaryota > Metazoa > Chordata > Mammalia > Carnivora > Hyaenidae > Hyaena > Hyaena hyaena. The sequence goes on along the minus strand of NW_024081126.1, from coordinate 1,115,182 downwards.
TCATATCATCTATGATGCACAAACACTGCTCATTGTCCTGAATACACATATTGTATGTAAATATAAAAAAAAAAGGTGGACTAGGAAAATACAAATTCATGTGGCCTTAGAGTGGGGTTGGCAAGATTACATCTATGCTCTGTATTTTTTTTTAATGTTTATTTAGTTTTGAGAGAGAGAAAGAGACAGAGTGCAAACAGGGGAGGGCCAGAGAGAGAGGAAGACACAGTATCCGAAACAGGCTCTAGGCTCTTAGATGTCATCACAGAGCCCGATATAGGGCTCAGACCCACAAACCATGAGATCATGACCTGAGCCAAAGTCAGACACTTAACCAACTGAGCCCAGGTGCCCCTCTATTTTTTAATTTTCTAAAAAAGCAGATATGACAAAATTTATCCATTTGTCCATCTAGGCAGTGGGAATGTATCCATTTGTCCAAAAATTATCCTTTTGTCCATTGTAGGCAGTGGGAACCCTGACATTTGTTCTACTATTCTCTGTTTTCCTGAGTTCTAAGCTCCCCAAAACAACAAAAATTGTGGGGCCACAGTGACCTGAAAAGCAACTTCTCTCTTGCGGTGCAGACAAACACTGGAAGCCGTCATCTGCTGCACAAGTAGATGCCACAGTCTGTTTGGCCATCTCTTTCATCTGTTTATACCTGTGGGAAGTGTCCCCGGAATAATCACACCTAACACAATCTAGACAGCGCCATAGTTCCCAGTTCAAGTACTGATCCCTGATGAATAACCTGTCCTTTCGCCACAGGGCATGGCTGGAGCTTCTGTTTGTTCCAATCTGTCCTGGGAACTATCCTCTGAGACCAACCATACCTCCCTTAGCACAGAATTTCTGAACTGCTTGAGATTCACGTTTGCCCCTCAGCCATCTTCCCAGGCTGGCAGTCGCAAACTCCTGAACCCTGGCCACAGCAAAGTAGGTCTTTGGGATGCACAAACATTGTCCCGTGCCTATAATGCATTACTAAACTTCTGTGCTGGAGTTCCTTTCTCTGAAAAACCATCCCCCTTTTGGAATGAGATTGTATCTCAGTCCATTTGCATTTATTCAAAATCAGAGACAACTCTGAAACCAGACCCTATTTAAACATAGAAAGAAGAGCAGTTGCAGATTAAGCAAATGTTGGGGGAACTTTAAAAAAAAAAAAAAAGAAGAAAGAAAAAGAAAAACAAAACACTTCTATTTACCTTCTTGTATTTCCTTGTTTTCCAGATCTGTGGTTTTCCTCCCATTGGCCGGCCAGCGTGGATGCCAAGTTCTGCACGTGATTTAATGGATCAGAAGGTCAGATGTCAGGCTTGACTTGGCTGTTGGCAGACTCGTGATCGTTATGATTAATTGTCACCTTCAGCACTAGGGGAATTACCTTCTTATTGGTGGCATTGCTGCTGTTGCTATTTAACATGGTTTTGACCTCTGTATGTATCTGGGAGAAGTAGAAAACATTAAATGGGCTGGGAAAGCAGCATGGAGAAAAGGAAGCCTGCAAGAATTAATTTAGGATGAAAAGGAGTAATAATCGGATCATGAGAGAGAGGAGCCATGTTTCATTTGTTAGGTGGAGAAATTGTGCTCAAGGAAGCTCCAGCAGCCCTCTCCGACTGGCATTTCCTGGAGTGCTAAAAAAGGTGTCAGGAGGCACTAAGCCTTGGGTTAGAACATGTGGGATAGGTTTCGCCACCTGCACAGTGCACATCGCCTTGTTTCCTGGGCAGGGCCTCTGAAGTCTCCTTCTGGTCCCCAGATGTTTGGTCATGCCAAGCAGCCTGTTTGGAAGGTGAGGTTATCATTTGGAACCCAGTTTGTTTACTTTATTATAACAACAGTTTCAGTTTGCCTCTGCAGTGAAGGCTGTGTCCACACTTTCCTTTCTGTGTTTATTATTTTTAGCAGTTTAAAAGCTAACCGTGAAAAATGGCTTTCTGGCTGTCAGGTGACATTCCGGCTGGGCCAAGGTCCGGTGGAGTCTCTAGAAACGCTCACAGGCTGTGAGAGTCAGGTCTTTTGAATGCTGTCTTTGTGCCTCCCCTTGCCCCGGGGCCTCTGGCTTATTGTCTAGGCGCCTCAGTGGGGGTGGCGCTATCTGATGGTAACCACTACTACTATTACCGTGCTCAGTGCCCCCGCCCTCCCTGGGGGCCCCCAGTCTGGCTGCCTCTGTCTCCCAGCCCTCCCTCAAGGGAGCCCGTCAAAGCTTTCGTATCAGAAAGCACTATTTGCGATTTATAGAATGTTCAAGGGAAATGTGTCAGTAAGGATCACCTGGACCTGTGGTTCACTAATGTATATATTTTTTACAAAGAATCCTTTTCCCAGATGAAATCTCCCAGGGAACCCCAATTTGTAAGACATGGAAAAGTACAGCTGTTCTTCTGAAGGGGAGAGGGTTGTTGCAAACGCTACTCTTCAGCCTCCTCTTCACTCACCTGACTTCTCTGCTCCCCTCACCCCTGCCGGGATACCTCTAACTCCTCAGGATCCTTGCACACCGTTCTTGCAAGGCGATCCCTTCCACTTACAGATAAGAACATGAAAAGGTGATTTTTATAACACGCTTAAGACATGAGGCATTAGACACTAAGACACTAAGGAGTACACACTGTATTAATCCATTTTTATACAGTTCTAGAAAAGAAAAAACTAATGTAGGTGATAGCAATCGAAATAGTGGTTACCCTGAGGAGAAGAGGGGATTGACTGGGAAGGGGCCTAAGGGAGTTTTTTGGGGTGATAGAAATATAGATCTTTATAGAAGTGCAGGCTACACAGCATTTATCAAAAATTCATCTGTGCTTTTTTACCATATATAAATTTTACCACCGTTAAAAAATAAGAACAAAGAGGGAAAATGAGGCAAAAAAAATCAATGAATTCAGTATTTAATAAATACAAATACTGATGAACTTCCTTAAGTACTGAAAATACTAGTGAACTTCCTTAAAGCTATGTGGACTACATATTATGTGGGGTCTAAGGTCATGATGCAGAATTTCAGAATATAGGAGACCCTGCTGTTCTTCCAGCACTTTGTTTGTTCAATAATCATCAAAACCAGGGGAAAAATCTCAAAGAATAAACAATAGAACCACAAAATACTTTTTGGGGTCTTCTGGGTTATAATGTGGCTAAAAAGTGATATGTAAGCAGTCTGGGAATGGAAATCTTGAGTATGGTATTTGATTCATGCATTACTTTGACATGGACAATTTGACATGTACTATACATGTAGTATTGATAATGCTTCAGAAATCCTTCCTCATCTTTTAATCCTTTGCTCCCTCATCTCAATGCTTTTTTGTGACCTGTAAAATGCAAGATTCCTTTCCTATAACTTAGGTGAGTGGAACTTCCGATGACAGATTGGAATTCAGGCCTCAAGTGCCATCTAGACAATAGGCTACTCCTGGTTCAGTCTTTCTGCTTTGGGTGCATGTCAGGTGCTGTCAAATGACTGGCCTTGTACCTATACCTTTGCAATTGGCACTTTGACCCTTGAAAATACACTTTCTCTTCCCTGAAATACTTTGAGCCAACCCTACTTAAACTTTTCCACTTGTGTGTTTTAGAAGTCCCACAGTATCATGAAAGGTAATCATTTAGGTTGAAATGCAGCTAAGGACATAGGCCAGGCCAGATGGGACCCAGCAGCCAACTCTGCATTTTAGAGCCTTCCAGAACACTGAGCTGGAAGGGGCAAGGAAAATGTTTTAGGAAAGGAAATGGTGGCAGTGTTAGCCACTGGTAAGAGTGGGTCACATGGGGCCAGAGCAGGAAGGATGTGAAGATGCTCAAATGTTCTAGCCTTTGAGGTGATGCAGACAAAACTCTCTACTACTTGAGCATTTTCCTAGGAAAAAAAAAAAAAAGCAAAGGCTTATTTAACCCAAAAGATTGATCCACATTAACAAAAATTTAGTTCGCTAATGAAGCTATGGCAAAAATGAACCATCCATGAAAAATAACATTTTAAATAGCCAGAACACATTTTAGCCCACACATTCCATGCTTTGCACATATACACTAATTTCTGAATTGAATCAAATTTAGTTGAGCAGGATTTTTATTTAGCCAATTTAGTTTAATGTGTGTAAGAGCAGAAATGAAATTACCCAGTCTACAAGTTGGGGCAAAATGTGTGTTTTTTGCAATTTTATGCCCATTTGAAAGGAACTGTTTCTTCACATCATTAAGAGTCAATTTGTCCAAATGGAAAGTACAAGAAAGAAATTATATGTTTTCTCCATTCCAGCGACTGGGGGAAAGTGATTCTCCTGGAGCTTCTGAGTGTTGATTTTGGCTTAGGTCATGATCTCACAGGTTCATGACTTCAAATCCCACATCAGGCTCCATGCTGACAGTGCAGAGTCTACTTGGGATTCTCCCTCTCCCTCTCTCTCTCTGCACCTCTCTCTCTCTCAAAATAAATAAATAGAAACTATATACATCCAACCTATTTTTTCCCATTGACTTCTAAAAATCAACAATCTGAATTTTTAACCACACAGCTGCTTATAAGGGCCATAAAAAACTGGAGAAATATCCTGATTTGAGTTTTATCCCCTTTTCCTTCCCTCAATTATTTTTCCTATTGGTGCCATTGGGATAGTAACTGAAAAACAGGATTAAAGAAAAGTAATAAATACTTCAATAGACATTATTATTATTATTATTATTATTATTATTATTATTGGTTTCCAGAAAAGAAAATTGAAGGTCAAATGAACAGAGGCAATGTCCAAAGATATCATTGTCACAGTGGCAGGGCTGGGCTTGAACTTGAGTCTTTCTACCTGTAAGCTCCTGTCTTAAGAAGAGAAGCAATGGATCAAAACTAATCAAAATACTGCATTGGCTGTGTTGGAGAAATAGTAACATTTGTGGAGAGAATAAGCCACCATTGGGGACCTGCCCACAAAAGAAAATTATAAATAACAGTGACAAGCACACAAAAGCTTATTTTTCTCTCCATAGAAGCAGGGGGCAGTTCCATAATCATCAGGGACTTAGGCACCTTCTATCTTTTTCTATTTCTATTCTTAGCACAGGACTCTATCCTGAAAGTTACCTCTTAGTTCAAGATGGCCCCTGGAGCTTCAGCCCTCACATATAAATTCCAGGCAGCAGGAAAGATGGGAAGAGGGAAGTGAAAGGCATCCATTACCAGTGAGGTTTTTCCTCTTTATGAGGCCTCCCCAGAATTCCCACCCCATGATTTTTACCTACAATCTCACCTACCAATCCCTAGTTGTAAAAGAAGCTGGAAAGTGCAATTGGGTACTTTGCTATCCAGAAGTAAAATGGGATTTGGTTGTAAAAGAGTATCATGAAGGCACCTCGCAGGCCTAGTTACAGTTAGGCAAAAGCTTTTCAGAGAGGAATGATCAGAGTGGTTCTTTAGAGGAATGATCTTGTAGCCAACTACATGATAGATAAAAGGGGGAGCGATAAAAAGTAGCTTTGAGGACTTCAGTTATTAGTGAGGATACATCAGGGACAGGAGAGGAAAGATGGATGTGATAGAATAGTGAAGAATGAATTGGCCAAGGAGAATGTATTCATTGATTAGCTGTGTAGTTCAAAACTATGTTTCAGCAAACACACACACACACACACACACACACACACACACATACATGTGAGGGGGGAGTGTGTGTATACATGCATTATATGTGTGTGTATACTCATATGAATATACATACGAATAACAGTGACCTAGATCTGGATAAAGAAAAAAGCTATGTGGTATTTGTCTCTACGGAAAATTGCCTGGCATTTTGGAGGCATTCTAGTGGCAATGAATAAAGACTACCTGCACACGTACATCAATAAACACAATATGCACATGCATACACACAATACAAAAGAAAACTTTTCTAGGGCTCTATAACACCAATAGCAGTGATCTTCAAATTTTGGCATCCCTAAAAAAAAGAAAAAAGGAAAAATTAAAAGTGACTGTGTAATAGATTTTAAAAGGAATGAGTGAAGAAGGCACTGTAACGCTGTGAAGACAACTCAGAAATTACCATAAGAAGCCAAGCTAGAGAAAATAGGAAAGTCAGGATGGGGAAGAAAACTAGTTTCTCTTTCTTCTCTTCTTTCTTCTCTCCTGCCTCCCCCCATCCCCAGCCATTTCCTTCTTTGCTTAATTTTAGGATGAATAGAATCTAACTTGGGTAACTGTATTTTCATAGACTTTTCATTACGAGCTCCCAAATGAGAAAGAATTTAACCTCCAGGTCATCTTCACATCACTTTTGTTAAACCAGATCATAGCAGGTAATGTCTTGCCATTTTGTAGATGGCAAAATATTAAATACATCTGTGGTGCCTGTTGGTTGGAGCCAGAGCCTCCTGGCGTAGTGGTTTGGGAACTCCTTGCATGCATGGTTCATCGTACACCAGCAAACGCACACATCCCCTGTGTATGTAATCCACAGGGCTGGGCAAAAATGACCAAGTTTCTTGGTACGCTTTTCTTGATCCTGCATGTTTGACATCTTTGGCTACAAAACAAAAATAATTTTTCATTTAGCTTTTTGAATTAGCTCCCATTGAATGGCCATAACTTGATTTTCTGATTTTAACCCCCTCCGACTGCATTTTATAAAGCTAGCACGCACCCTGTTTTTTTCCCCACCAAATGTTGGAAAGGGGCAGGTTTGGTGGGGCGCTGGCTGCCTACTACTCTAGGTGTCTTCTCAGGAAGGCTGTGAGGCCAAAGTTGTCATTTCTGCTGTAACATCCTGGGAAATGTCTCTCATTAAAAAGTAAATGCCGGGGTACCTGGCTGGGCCCATAAGTGGTGCATACAACTGTTGATCTCAGGGCCCTGAATTCAAGCCCCAGGTTGGGTACAGAGATGACTTCATTAAATACATAAATCTTTTTAAAAATATAAAAATAAAGTTAAAAAGCAAATACCTAGACAGTTATGTAGTAAAAGGATAAAAACACACATGGGAAAAATTTACACCACCTATGAAAGAAAGGGACATAGGTCATTAGTGTTATGTTTCCTTTCTTAAAAAGAGAGAGATAGAGCAAATCTGAATGGTGAGTACATGGTGTCCATAATAATTGTTTTATATATATATTTCTCTCTCTCTTTTTTTTAATGTTTTTTATTTATTTCTAGGAGAGAGAGAGAGACAGCGTGAGCAGGGGAGGGTCAGAGAGAGAGGGAGTCACAGACTGAAACAGGCTCCAGGCTCTGAGCTGGCAGTCAGCACAGAGCCCGACGCAGGGCTCGAACCCATGAACCGCGAGATCATGACCTAAGCGAAAGTTGGATGCTTAACCGACTAAGCCACCCAGGCGCCCCTATATACATTTTGATGTATGCAGTATTTCATAATTTTAAAAAAATTTAATTAAGCAAATGCCTTTCATATAGGCAAAGTGATTGAAGCCCGTGATACTCTTTACTCCATTCTAACGATCTACTTACAATCACATATTATCCTTCTGTGTCTGTCTTTGCATATGCTACTTCTTCTCCTTGTCCTCCTCTATTCTTTTCCCCAAATAACTCCTCTTCACCTTTCCAGACTCAACAGGGGTCTCACATCCTCTAGGGCCTTGCCTGTCTCCCTGCCGCCAATTTGTATCTGAGTTTGAAGGCTCTGCTCATGCCTCAAAGAACATTGTGCATATTTGTACCATGGTGTACTTTACACTATTGTGCAAACCACTGGTTTGTTTCTCAGGCTTCTAGGACTGTTACCCCTGGCTGAGCTAGAACACTCCAGTGAGCACCATCTACACAATGTCCAACCTGCACAATTGTATAGGTCAGTCCTACCTTCAGTAGAAAGATGGGAGAGACTGTCTTTGTACCTCTATGCCAAATACTTTGCCTAGACCAAATGCAGAATAGACACATACTCACATAGCAAACACTTGCTTAATGAATGAAAAAAGGACCAACCAAATTCTAATTGCCTTGATGAAGAATTCTCGAGACTCTGCACCACAGCATCTATATCACCTGGAAACTATTTTTTTAAAATTTTTTAAATGTTTTTATTTATTTCTAGGAGAGAGAGAGAGAGAGACAGCATGAGCAGGGGAGGGTCAGAGAGAGAGGGAGTCACAGACTCTGAAACAGGCTCCAGGCTCTGAGCTGGCAGTCAGCACAGAGCCCGACGCGGGGCTCGAACCCACGAACCGCGAGATCATGACCCAAGCGAAAGTCGGACGCTTAACCGACTAAGCCACCCAGGCGCCCCACCTGGAAACTTTTTAAAATTCAAATATTCAGGCCCTGCCCTAGACCTACCAAATCAGGAACACCGAAGGTAGAACCCAGGGAACTTTAACAATCTCTCCTGATGATTCTGATGCGCACTTTACTTTGAGATACGCTAACTTAGACTGATCAAAACAGAAAGCAGCGACGTCAGCTGAGTCTGAAAAAGTGAGGAGAAGTTGTCTGGGAATCAGTAAGAGTAGTGGGGGACAGGCAGAGGAAAGCATGTAAAAAGACACAAGGGCATGATATGCAATTTGTAAGTTGATTGTTGTGGATGGAGTGAAGAATTCAAGCTGACAGGGCAAGAGAGCTGATGATCAGGTCATGGAAGTCTGTCTAAGGTGTTTGGATTTTAATCTGCCAGCAGTAGGGAGCCATTGTTAAAAAAGCAAACCAAGTAGTGATTTGATCTAGTTTATTATTTTTAGAAAGAGTCCTCTGGCAAGGATGTGACAGATGGAATGGAAGGGAGCTTGGCCACTATGGGCTATGTAAGCAGCTGTTAATTAGCCCAGGTGTAAACGATGAGAGCTGAGCCAGTTCTTCAGAGAATGGAGAGGGTGAGATGGGTTCAAGAAATAGTACAAAAGCAGACTTGACAAAACATGGGAATATCATGACTCCTGGGTTTGTGTCTTAACACACAGGAAGTATGTTGGAAGCATTCATGGAACTAAGACAAGAGGAGGAGGAGATTTGGGAGCTAGGGTAGGGGCTGCAGAAGGTGAGTTTAATTGGGGCAGTTGAAGTTGGAAGTGTTTATGAAACATTTATATGGAGGCATCGAATGCTCATAGATAGATTCGGGACTAGAAGCTTAAGTTTGGTATCTAGTTGTTAATTACTTATATGTCATCGTAAACAATGCTGCAGTAAATATACATCAATTTTGTCCTAATGTCTGATCATTTATATAAGAGATATTTCTAGGATAAAGGTTGTCGATAAATATAACCAGATTATTTTACAAAAGGTTGTATCATTCCATGCTTCCATTAGCATTGTACAAGAGAATCTATCTCGTCACCTCTTCACCAGCATTATTTCATCTGCACAAACTGGATATCCTACTAATGAAGTGGCTTTAATGTTTACTGATTACTTGTCAAGTTGGAAATATTTCACTTTTTGTTGAGGATTATCTTACATATTCATGTCATTTGCCTGTTTCCTACAAGATATTGATTTTTTTCTAAGCTGATTTTTAAGAACTCTTTTTCTCTACTAAGGATTTTATCCTTGGCCAATCTCATGTGCTGCAATTATGTATTTCCAATATCTCATTTGTCTCTGCTCTAGCAATAGATAACTCCTCCCGCTGCCTAGAATACCCCCAAGTATTCCTCAAGGCACCTACTGGGCTTACTGTGTCACCTCCTGCAAATGTTTCTTTGAATCTTATCACTCTTGAGCTCTACTCTGACCACCATATTTAATACTTCAAGCACCCAACAAGCACAGTCTTGGGCACTTCTGACCCCCGCCCCCACTCCTGGCTCTACTGTTTCCCGTAACACTTTCCACCTTTTCACATACACTATAATTCACTTATTTTTCTAATTGTCAGTCTCTATCCATTACAGTGTAGGTAACTTGACAGCAAAGAAATCCAGACCTTTGTCTGTTTTGTTTGTATATACACACATAATCTCTCAAACATCTACAGTAATACCTGACACACAGTAGATGCTTAAAAAATACCTGTTTAATGAGTAGTAATTGCTTTTATATCTGTATCTATTGTCCTCGAGTTTCAAATATTAATTCACATAAATTTATTAGTCTTTCCTTTGCAATCTCTTCCATTATTTTCAGACATAAAGATTTCCCCCATGTAAAGATCACTTATGTATTTTGTTCCATTTTCTTGGATTCTTAAAATTTCCTTACTATCTAGGATTCACTGGAGTTTACAGGGTGAGATGAGACTCTAACTGGGTATTTTGCCCCAGAACTGTCAATTTCAAATCATTTTTTAAACTGCTTCATCCCTCTGGCATTAGTTTAGAGCCTACTTTTTGAAAATCCTATTCTATGGGCACCTGGGTGGCTCTGTCAGCTAAACATCTAACTTGGGCTCAGGTCACGATCTTGTGGTCCATGAGTTCGAGCCCCGCGTTGGGCTCTGTGCTGACAGCTCAGAGTCTGGAGCCTGCTTCGGATTCTGTGTCTCCCTCTCTCTCTGCCCCTCCCTTGCTCATGCTCATGCTCGGTCTCTCGGAAATGAATAAATGTTAAAAAAAAATTTTAATCCTCTTCTAAATTCATACATGAGGGTCTGACTAGTACTTAGAATAGTTCACTGGAACCTAGAATGTTCCATTATTTACCTATGAATGTTTTAAAACCTTGCCATTGGATCTGCCAAAAGTTTTATAGCAAGTATCTGGTTGAACTGGAAGGAAAACTCAAATTTCTTAATTCCTAAGTACATTCATCAGAGGTCGGAAAAGGGGAAGGACTTCCTTTAGTCTTAACTTGGATAAAGAAAATAGCTTATCAAACAATGTTCATCTCTTTCACAAAATGGACAAATTACCTAGTTTATTTTAAATACCAGTTTTTTGCAACTGTTGTTTTCTGTGTTGTTTTGACTCATTTCACGAAGATCCTCATAGGCAACCATTTAAGAAGGCCACACTGATTAGACAGCTTTTTCCTGAAATGTGAAATCATACCAATGCACAATAATTTCTGGTTTTGGATTGTGCTTTCTGTTAATAATAGATGGAATAGCTAGTTAGCAGCACCCTTGGGCAAAATGTTGTCAAATATTTATTAAGCTTTTCTCTATGCAAAGCACCATGCTAGGCCAGTGGGAGTCACAAAAAGTAGAGCCAATTACACTTCCCCAAAGAAACGTAACATTAACTGGGAAGTCAAGATACATATGCAGGCAGGGGTAAACACTAATCTTCATTATTCATTATTATTTATGTTTTTGGAGGAATAAATGGGGCAGATTCTATGATCCAGATATTAAGAAGAGAAGGAGGTGATGGTGGTTGCCGTGACCTATGAAATTTACAATTTATTTACAGGGATGAGAGTTTTAATCAGGCCTAAACGAATAAGCAGGATTTGACTTTTATAGAAGAGAAAGGAAGAGAGAGGCCACTAGTCCTAAAACCTTTTTCCAACATCCAGCACTTGCTTTCTTCTGTGTTTTCATTGTTGCTGTTGTTGTAGGCCATGGGCGATTTCATGACTGGACACTTGCTGTATTGTGGAGTAATACATATCTAAACAGGGTTTTATTTCTACTTGAAATATTTGATACACTCACATAGCTTTGAAGTTGACATTAATCCATGAGGAAGATCTAGCACAGATAGTTCTATTTAGACTGATCATCATAAGGCAGCAATAAGCTTGCTTTCTGCTCTTTTAAAACCATTTGCAAATGAATTGAGGATGGCCCAATCACCTCTTTCAGTGCTGTTTTCTTCTTTTGAGAGGAAGCGTCTGATATGTCAGGCATCATGACAGCAATTAGTTACCAATGTATGAGAGGGAACTGCTACTCTCACGTCATCTGGAGATCACCATTTAGTGATGAGTATATCCTGGGGCGCCTGGCTGACTCAGTCAGTTAAGCCTCTGAATCTTCACTTCCGCTCAGGTCATGCTCTCAACGGTTCATTGACAGTGCAGAGCCTGCTTGGGACTCTCTCTCTCTTTCTCTCTCTCTCTCTCTCTCTTTCTCCTGTTCTCTCTGTCCCTCCCCTACTCTTGCTCACTCTCTCTTTCTCTCAAATAAATAAATTTAAAAAAACACTAATGAGTGTAACCTTTTTCTTTCACCAAACCTTTTGGGGAGGTAATTAATAAATAACAGAGTTCATCTCCTAAACTGTATATTTGGCTTCTTTCTCTTTTTGTTGCTTATTCTTACTTCCTGAAGGAGGATCAAAGGTAGACAGACAGACGTAGGAAGCAGGAACTTAATCCACAGTCTGAAGAAATGGACCATGACTCAATGCTGCAATCATCCATTTTATTCACCTTCTCTAGATGCTCCCACTTAATCCAAAATATTATCATATGTATTTTACATTTCCCATTTAATAAAAAATAACACAATATATAGTTTTCAGCAAAGTAGACACAGCATTGGAATATGTTTATTCTAACAGTATTTACCTGCCTCATTTTCTGGTAACTGGGATTAAGAGATAGACAATCCAATGTATCCCGGTTGGCAACCAGCAGGATATACAGACTTGGGCTTCTGTTTGAAGCGTGGCCTCAATTCATTTGTGTCTTGGACCTGTGGGCTCCTAATTATGGCCATTTTACTAAATTATATGCTTCATACTTTTATTTAATACATTGTTAATGGAGAGCAGCAGTTTTTTCCATGAAAATTTAAAGAGAGTAGAAGTTGAAAGTAAAATTTAGTATGTATGCAGTTTTCTGTATGTGTATTGTATTTTATAATAAGATAAGAGTTATAGGGGCTCCTGAGTGGCTCAGTCCATTAAGCATCTGACTTTGGCTTAGGTCATGAACTCATGGTCTGTGAGTTCAAGCCCCACGTCGGGCTCTGTTTGACAGCTCAGAGCCTGGAGCCTGCTTCAAATTCTGTGTCTCCCTCTCTCTCTGCCCCTCCCCCACTCACACTCTGTTTGTCTCTGTCTCTCAAGGTTGAATAAACATTAAAAAATAAATGAAAAAAAATAGAGTTTATAAAGAAGTTATAACGGAAGTAACTGAGAAAATGGGCAAATGATACCTAGTAACAACTAGCAACAGAATTCGTCTAAGGAAGGAAACTGTTTATTTGGGGAAATGCCTTGACCACTGTGTTTGGAGGTAGAATGATAAATTTCCAAAGGATCTGGATGGAAATAGAACTGTTTTGCTGGAGACAAGGGGAGGTTTGGGCCATGACTCCAGAGAGCAGAGGGACATGGGGAGGGGGCTCGGGAGAGAGAGATGACAGAAAGCTTTAAGGTTAGTGAAGTGACTCCTCTCTGTGACTCCTCAGATCCTCCGTGAAGAAGCTACTAGGTCTGTTGTAGAAAGAACCTACTTTTGACTCAGGTCAACATGGGGAGAAACTGAGGCAGGCCAGGTGCCCAGAGGAATGGTGTCGGAGGTAGCTGGGGGATTGTAGAAATCTCTCAGAATCAGCCATTCAGGCCAAGGTGGAAGGTGGAGGGAGTGGTTGGTCTCTTATCAGAGGCTGCATATGACTACAGATTAGTTAGGGTAATGCATCTCAAGATTTAATAATTACACACTCTCCAAGAAATCTTGTTAAAATGCTGATTCTGGATGAAGAGATCTAGGGCAGGGTCTGAGATTCCATATTCCTCACAAAGCTTGTGGGTAAGGCCCATGATGCTGGTCAACAGACCACACTTCAAGTAGCAAAGTGGGTCCAGAGCTAGATTTCCCAGGTTCAGATCCTAGTTTTGCCACATATTTCTGGGTGACTCTAAGGAAGTCATTTAACTTGCCGTTGCCTGTTTTCTCAGCCATAAAATGGAGATAATACCTCATAGGATTGCTATGAAGATTAAATGAATTAATATATGTAAAATGCTTAGAACAGTGAGTGTTTGACAGATAAAAGAGCTATATAATTGTTAGCTTCAGCTATTATAGGCATATTATGTTGTAAATACTTAGTCAGGTGCCTATCTTCCCCTACTCAGTTGAGCCGGCTGGGATAGAGACGGGAATTATTTATGTTCTCACCCCCTACCGCCTTCCCATCACCTGCCAGCACCTGGCACAGAATTTGCCATATTGTGTGTGCATAGCACTCAGTTAATATGGGGAAAAGGTCATCTGCCTAGACTCAAGAGAGGCAAAAAAAAAAAAAAAATCATACATCAAAAAGATCATATGTAAGTTTCAATTTCACTTCCACTTGGTCTACTTCATCTTTTTTTTTTTTTTTTTAGAATTTACCTACACAAAGGAATTTAATATCAGCATCAAATATATGTTGGTATACATACTTACAATTGATGTGATGGAAGCATCTGTGAGTTTTTGTGTTTGCTATGAGTAGAAATAGTTTTTTTTTCCCATTCTTATCAGATATGGAATGAGAGAGATACATTCCACTTTAAGCAAACCTACGTTGTAGCATTTGTGTTTACAGAACAGATAAATTGAGTAGCAAATATTTATTTAGCAAAATCCCTCTTTGCATAACGATTCAAGATAGCTGCTTTATGTAACTAGTTACTGAATAAACTTAGATGTTTTGCATCCAGCATGATCAGAGATCCAGCTGGGGTGGAAAGGGGCTTCTTTGTACAGATATTCTAGGAACAAAGTAGATGAATACGTATTTATTTGAAAGAATAGGTAGTAGCTTTGATCCACTCAAGATTCTAAAATGACTTGGTGATAGACTGTCAGACTTAATTTCTAAATCTTCCTATCGAGATAAAGTTCTGTAACTGGAATTATGACTTCTGGAGTATTCTAGCAGAGGTTCTAAGGAGAATCTGCCCCTGGTTTCGTCAGCTATTGATTTCTGGTCACATAGAGTTCTAGAATCCTATAGATGGAAGATTTCCTAGAGATCTCTTTTCTACTCAAAGCGTGCTTCATGGTCAATGGCATTGGCACCGCCTGGGAGCTTGTGAAAAATCCAGGATCTCAGGGGCGCCTGGGTGGCTCAGTCAGTTGAGTGTCCGACTTTGGCTCAGGCCGTGATCTCAAGGTTCATGAGTTCGAGCCCCACACCGGGCTGTCTGCTGTTAGCACAGAGTCCGCTTCAGATCCTCTGTCTCCCTCTCTCTCTGCCCCTCCCTCTCTCCCTATCGCTTTCAAAAATAAGTAGACATTTAAAAAAAGAAAAGAAACAAAAAAAGAAAGGTAGAATCTCAGAGCTCTCTCTAGCTGTAGCAAATCAGAATCTGCACATTTTAACAAGATGCCTAGATTTACCTATACACAGTAAAATGGGAGAAAGCTAAGTCCATGTTCAGGACCCTTGCACTCCAAATGGCTTGCTGCATTGTATGATTGTTGCATTGCTACCCTAAGAATATTTGAAAACAACACAAAGCCATTAAATGCTCCTGTCTTGGCCAGAGAAGCAGTTACCATTGTAAAGGGTAGAAATGCAGGATCCAAAAAAATATGCTTACGAACTGCGGTTGCCTGGGGCCTGGGTTTGTTGGAACAAGTCAACTTGTTGAAGAAAACATGTTGGTAACTTTATCTGTAGGCCTCTTAGCACTCAGCAAAATGAATGGCATGATTTTATGAAAATCTTGGACAGCAGGAGGACTCCTTTTTAAAGTTTTGGGGTGGGGGGGAAACAGGAAGTGGAGCGAAGGGGAGATGAGTGGCCATGAATGCTGTGCTCCCAAAACGCACTTATGGCTAAACTCCCCTTTGAGTTGCATATCTCTGCCAACGGAGAATGACCCATTAATCAGCACCCAGACGGTGTTCGCATTGCCACATGTGCTAGGATATTAGGAAGATGAGGTGGAGCGAACAGCTCCGACCTCTTCGGTAACAGATTATATGAAGGACTGTGTAATAAGATGAACATGAGATTATGCCCAGATACTGTTCAGCACATCACAGTCCTACAACAAGAAATACAGGTCTTTCGGTAGAATGTTCTAGATGAGTCAAAACCTTGATAATAACAGAAGGGGGAAAAATCACAGTAATATTTCTTTGCACGTGGACAGCTGCAACCTGAAGCAATTAGCTTTCAGATCAAAAAGAAAACCTGAAGAGGGGCGCCTGGGTGGCTTAGTCGGTTAAGCGTACGACTTTCGCTTAGGCCATGATCTCGCGGTTCGTGGGTTCGAGCCCTGCATCGGATTCTGTGCTGACTGCCAGCTCAGAGCCTGGAGCCTATTTCAGAGTCTGTGTCTCCCTCTCTCTCTGACCCTTCCCTGCTCACACTGTCTCTCTCTCTCTCTCTCTCCTAGAAATAAATAAAAATATATAAAAAAATTAAATAAAAAAAAAAGAAAACCTGAAGAGAGGTTCTGATGCCCCCAAGATCTGACGACCTAAAGTCCAAAACTGCCTTCCTGAAGCTCTTGGCAAAGAAAGGAGCTTCAGCAGTTGCTCTAAAAGACTTTCTACACTCTAATTACCTCCAGGAAGGGTCATAAGACAGAGGTGGAAGCTGGACCTGGCCCAAGGCAAATAATACAATAAACTCTTCATGATTTGATGCATGTAGATTAGATTAACAACAACCAAAAAAAAAAAAAAAATGACACTTAACACACCTCCTTTTCCCAGGAGCTTAAAAATCCTGTTTGAACCTATGGAAACTATGGTTTTAATTTAAAAAGAGAAAACGTGTTCAACTTCTAATACTGGTTTCTTTTTCTGGCTAAAGGATTAAGATTTATATTATATTTCATTATATATTGATATAATATTTCATTATATATCATTATTTCTCTGTAAATCAGCATTTTACAAAAGTTTACTTTTTTCTCCAAATTTATCTCTAGTGTCTTGCTTAATATGCTTTATGAACGTGTGAAATATATTATGAAATATATATGAAATATGAATATATTATTCATGTGCTATTCATAGTTGTCATTTCTCATGGACTTCTGAGATCTATTTTGTTTTTCCTTCCCTTATACTGTAACCCAGTATTGTCCACTGAAAATGTCATGTGAGCCACAAAGGCAAGTCATGTAGGTAATTAAAAAATTTCTGGCAATGACATTAAAAAATCAAAGAACAGGTGAAATTTATTTTATTTATGTTTCAATGTTTATTTTTAAGAGACAGAGCACAAGTGGGAGAGGGGCAGAGAGAGAGAGGGAGACACAGAATGTGAAGCAGGCTCCAGGCTCTGAGCTGTCAGCACAGAGTTCAACACAGGGCTTGAATTCATGAGCTGTGTGATCATGACCTGAGCCCGTCAGACTCTTAACCCACTGAGCCACCCAGGAGCCCCCTGAAATTATTTTAATATTATATCTTGCACAACTCAATATCCAAAATATTCCGACAAGTAGCCCCAAATGCTGTAACCCTCTAGCTGAGGAATGCTGAAGGACTAATGGGCATTCTACAGGTCCCCATGTTGCGTGGTCAGGAGCAGCTTGGGTTTGGGGTTTAAAGCCCTGTTTCATATTAAAGAGAAAGTGCACTTTCCTGGGGCATCTATTTCCTTTTTTTTTTTTTTTTTTTCAGTTTTTCAACCTTGTTTTATTTTTTGTTTTGTTTTTTTTTTTTTTTTTACAAATAGTTTATTGTCAAATTAGTTTCTACATAATACTCAGTGCTCATCCCCAAAGTGCCCTCCTTCATGCCCATCCCCCCCTCCCCCCCACATCCATCAGTCCTCAGTTTTTGTCAGCATTCAAGAGTCTCTCATGGTTTGCCTCTCTCCCTTTCCCCCACCATTTCCGCCCTTCTTCTCCCCCTTGGTCCTCCGTCAAGTTCCTCCTAATCCTCCTA